>NC_068276.1:41191895-41464836 GCF_025860055.1 Xyrauchen texanus
TAGGGGGAGAGCGTGATGGAGAAAGGGAAAGGTAGACAAGGGAGCAGAGGGAGGAAACGAAGAGAGAGAGAGAGAGAGAGAGAGAGAGAGAGCAAAAACAACCTTATGTGTTTGAAAAATACAATAAGGGTGCATAATTTGGTAGTCTTCTACTAATTAGTAGACATGAAACATGTCATTGCAATTTCTAACCATTATTGGAGGGTCAAAATTCTAAGGTGTTTAGACGATAACTTTTTTACATTTTAGTTTATTATTTTAGCTCTCTGGATAACTTTCTTTTAGACAGATTATTTGAGATGAATGTCTGTTCATTTCAATTATACCAGAGTATACCATTTTATCAGTAGGTTACATTCCCTGCTGACAAAAATAAATAAATGCACATGTCTGTGGAAATGCCTTTCAGTGAATGACAACTACAGTCATAAGAAACCAAATCAAGAGTGGGATGAGGCTGAGAGGCTGGGACTGTGGACAAAAAAAAAGATTGCCTTACTTACCGGAAGAATGAGAGTGCATACTGTGTGTGGTCCCTTGATGGAGGAAAGACTGTGGTTAACTGCTGTGTTAAGCATGTCAGATCTCTATTCCCTGTCTGCTTGTCATCTGCTCAGTCTGATACATTACGGCTGTACACAAACTACAAATCCCATATTCCTCCACAAAATAAATGCCTTTATATTAATGACAAAGAGGATAAGTTGCATCCATTCAGATATGTCAGGGCTAATCTTGCCAACAATTTAGTTATCCTAGCCTGTCATTAAACCCCCCGTTATGAGCATGAAAACCAACAATCTCTACACTCTCAGCTATTAAAAGATCCACATGCACCTCATCTTCACCATGCCATCGCAGAGGGAATTTCCGTCAGATTGTTCCACAGAGCGAAAATGACAGCTCATCTCAAGGGACAGTGATGCATCCTGTTGCTATGGATTTCACATCGTGTGGCAAAGTTTTACCATTTCTTACAGATCACAGTTCTGTTTTAACCTTGAGATCATGACACTTTGCCTCTTTTTTTATTTCTATGTTAATGTTGTAGTTTTATCAAATTATGAGTGTTTTGTGTCAGTTAATGTGGATACAACAGTTCATTTAAGTCATATAATCTGATTGGACAAGCACTGTTACAAGAATACTACAATCATTATGTTGTTACTGAATGTTCCAGTCACCTGAAATCAATTTGATTCTGCAGAGTTACTGAACATCTCCCTGTCCCATCAGACTCTTTAGATTTAATTTAAATGTGTTTACCTGATCCTGTGGTGCCACTGATAGCTTGTGTACTCATAGCTAGCAGCCTCATGGGCTCGGTCCCATAGAAACCAAGAAGTAATTGCATTCACAATGTTAAGAGTAATTCAGAGGTTGCATTTTCCCTCTAAGGTTTATATTTGGTATTTAGGTTATGTTGCATGGTTAATAAAAATATGCATTCCTGTTGACTGCATTACATAATTTGCACAAAAAAAAAAATATATATATATATAAACTTGCTCAACAACTCATTTTTGGCACCAATCTGTGAACATTTCACGCTGAAACAGAAGCTCACATGTGTCCATATGTGAAACCACACTTGCAGCTTCAACCTCTGGGGGTGTTGATTCAAATTTCAGCAAGCAGAGGCCAATTTCAGCAGCAAATTTGCCAAATTCACATGGAGATCAGTTTGTGATCACAGTTCCGACTAATTTTAGAACAATTTTCATCGCTTTATCCCAGACAGCACGTTCAGTCTTACCAACGTTGGCAATTGGAGGGCACCAGCGGCAAAGTATCGGAAGGGGTTTTTCCCCTGCACACCAAAAAAACTTAGGTGGGTAAACCATCGGCAGGATGAATCTACAGCCACTCCAATTCATGCACACTCCGGAGATCGGCGGAGGAACCGTGAGGAACCATTTTGCCGATCCCGCTTCTTTTTTTTTCACATGCTGCTGCTACTAGATCTACGCAACCGTTGGTGAGCTTGTGTAAAATCCGTATGCCCCAACAAACAGACGTCCAAAACAGGGTCAGGAAAAAAGAGATAAAAACGTATGCAATGAAAATGACAAAATGAGTTATGATTAAAAAAAAAAAGTAAGTTATTCACGTATTTGTTGTGAGAAATTTTGTTTAGGTTTTAATGTTATCTGTTTACAAATGAATTTCGAAGCGCGGGCCAAAATCTACTGCATGTCTTTTGAGTATGATTTGCAAATTGACCAAATTCAAGTGTGATTTACAACAGTAAATATTGCCATTTTTTTTTTAACTAAGGGGTCGTTTATGTGGCGCGTGCACGTTTTTATGCGCGTGATCAAGTCTACAGCATCGCCTCGAGAGCCAACGGACTCTCTTGTGAGTATGTTTATCCATTGTTGTTTATCCATTTCAAACTCACAGTTTTCAGGCCAGTATGTGTTTATTTTGTTTTGTGTACTTATTTTTTTATTGAAAAATATTATTTTGTTAGAAAAACGTCGAGTTTTCTGAGAAATGTTTTCAATTAACGGATGACAGAAATTGGCGCCGGAGGATTAACGTTACGTGTGAGACTTGGTTAAGTTAGTTGTTGTTATTAACTAACTGTTGACTTTAGTTTTTAACTGACTGTTAATATGTTCGCGTATTAAATATTTATATATAATAGTTATTTAGACAGTATTTTTAGACATGAGGGTAACTTGTTTTTCTCTTTCAGTCTGAGGAGAGGTAACTGTTAACGTTAAGCAGCCAGGTTAAACTAACTTATAAACGGTCATAAAATTGACGGATTGGCTATTTCCACACAAAAATGACATCTGTCATTTTATAATATTAACCACTTACACTCTGAAGGCATTTATTAATGATTTTATCTAAGTGACATGCTTAAAATTAAAGGCAGCTCTTTTATTGTGCGTTTCTATGGTAAGGTTAAAAGTAGACCTGTCAATCAAACAGCTCAGTTTAGTACAAGCACACAGCCACTACCCTATTTTTTTGGACACACGCCTATTCATAAAATAGAGCCTTTATTAACCTTTGTAATTTAAACAAAATAGAATAATTGTCTTTTCTGTTTTTTCAGTGATCAATTTTCATCTGATTTTTGTAAGTGATCAATCTAGAAGTCATCCTACAGTTCTGATTTGCCATGTTCTTAACATACTGTTTTAGTCAATAAAGATACATTAAAACTTATTAATTCACAAAGGCATTTGCAATATATTTGACTCCTTTTCATGTTTCTTATTTTTCTCAACAGGAGCTACATACACCCCAAAGGCTCTTTTCAGAGCCAATTTTACACAGCGTCTTTGCCTTTGTACAGTACGTATGTGTTTTAATTAACCTCAAACACAACTGAAACACTATCTTTAATTAATCTAGTTAAAGTTATTTTGCACATATATATCGATACACACGTATGTAATAACTTTCCCCTGTTTGCTTGTCTTGATTATTGGCATCCTAAGATTTTTTTTTAACTGCCTGGCACATTCTTGGAGTTTGACTTTTGATTTGTCTTAGATATTCATAATAACATAATTCTCAACATTTGGTAATGACTGTACTGTAATATTGTGTGTCAACAATTGCGAGTAACATATTAATGTTCTTTCTTTAATTTATTTGATTTTACTTCGTCCTCCACTGCCTCCAGAGTTGTTTCCTGGCATCTCTTGTTTTGATATTTGGTAGAATGCATAACGGATGCATATACATGTAGGCTAACTTTTTGGAGATAGTAACGTTAACGGTTAAGTTACACAAGATGTTTCTCAAGCTATCTGGTTAACTTGGCTGCTAACTTACTGTAACATTATATATCTATGGCTAACTTAGAGGATAATACATAAGTAAACTCATTGTAGAAGTGTTTTAAATCAGATATTGTATCCTATGACGTCTGTTGTGGTTAGAAAATGCTACGGGATGTGTTTTCAGCAAGCGTTAATGTTAGCATAATTAGCTTGCCACTTCGCTGGCCATAGCAAGGAGAGTCATAGCAGAGGTGAAGTTCGGCACATATCGTCAATATGGCTGGTTTCTTTTGAATCTGAGGGACCAGTGGTTACATATTAGATCACAACCTGGTCCAATACATATTGATTGCAGGGTTTTCAAATTGTCTATAAACTAATGCTCCCTACATATAATATGATTATCTGTTCCACAGGCAATGTTCAGCCCCACTCATATTCCAGATCCTGTCCAGTTTACAGCTCCAACACAGGTACACAGTGACCATCATCACCCTAATATTTCATCTATAATTTGGTTCTTAGCTGAAGTTCACTTTGATCTCAGTCATGTGAAGTTTGTCATCAGGAACACAATATATGAGCAGATGGATCTAACTAGCCTACTACTCAAACATTACCTTACATACTGAAATCCACTGCTTCATCAATCCCTTATTTAATCAAAATGTATATCCCTGTTTGTTCCCTTCATTTACATGTTTCACAGCAATGTACAGTTACTCCCAACAGCTATTGTATTTACTGGATGTATTTTACACCTGAGATGTGCTGTTGCCGTTTTATATTTTCGAGCCAATTGATTTCGACAAAGAGGAAATACGACGGACTGCAGCTTTAAAGGATTAGTTCACTTTTAAAAAAAAACTTTGGCTTATAATTTACTCACCCCCATGTCATCCAAGATGTCCATGTCTTTCTTTCTTCAGTCGAAAAGAAATTAAGGTTTTTGATGAAAACATTCCAGGATTTTTCTCCATATAATGGACTTCAATGTACCCCAAATGGTTCAAGGTCCAAATGACAGTTTCAGTGCAGCTTCAAATGGCTTTAAACGATACCAGACGATGAATAAGGGTCATATCTAGTGAAACGATCGGTCATTTCAAAAATAAATACAAAAGTTTACGTTTTATAAGCACAAATGCTCGCCTTGCTCTGTTCTGTGATGCGCGTTCGTGGCATCACGTAATACGCAATTACGTTGAAAAGGTCACGCTTCTGTCCTGACGAAAATTTTCTTTTAGCCTTTTTAATATTAAAACACCCAGGATACGCACACAAAATGGGCATTTTAAACGATAAACTGACACAAAGACATTTGAATATGTGTATATGGTCCTCCTTCCTCACATTTGTAAACACTGACTCGGTACATCTGCCGACGTCAAGCATGACCTTTTGAACGTCATTGCATATTACGTGAGTCACGAACACGTAGTCACTAGAGTAGCTGGCTGCCTGTTTCGGTTTTAAGGGTAGGAAGAAAAGTCTCTCTCTGTGTAGGCTAGGCTGTGCAGAGTGCAAAAAAGGCTGCCCTCATTCGTATGGTCATTCTGACTGAATCCGATATGATCTGACACTGATTACCTGAAAGAATCATTAATCTTTGTTTTAACCTTTTTAAGCTTTGTGTTTCAAGTGTCTGTGAACACCAACATGCCGCAGTGTCGTGAAACCCCTCTATCCCGTCCAGGCCTTCCACACAGGACCCCTCAAAGTAAGACATATTTTAGTGTATGATGTGTTTTATGTGTCTGTACTTCTTACTCTGTGTTATGGTAGGCTAGAGGCTGACAGAGTAGTCACTACAGTAGCTGGCTGCCTGTTTCAGTTTTAATTTGGGTAGGAAGTCTCTGTCTCTCTCTCTCTCACAGTTTTATTAAAAAAACAAGACACACTCATACTTTGTATTTTTGTTAACAAATATTTTTATGTTTTCCACAGGTCATAGATCTGCCAGATCAGCTCCTGCTGGATGCACAGGTATCTTTTCTGACTTGTCTTTATAGAAACAATCAAACAAAGATATAGACTTTTGTGCTACTGTCTTATTTTTTCCCCCTGTTGCTCTATTTTTTTTTTTGTTTTGTTTAGGTGCTTTGTTAAGAAATCCTGCCCAACACAATTCCACTGAGGCAGATGTAGAGATGACTGTGAGAAACTGGCTGCGGCTGAGCAGGGACAGGAATGGGGGGCAGCAAAGGCGGGGCGAGCAAGCATCTTAAAGTGAAATAATTGATTGGACTGATTTTTCTTGATTGAATATTTTGGAGGGAATTTCTTATTTTTGTTGTAGTTTTCTATGTTTGATTTGTTGAGTGTTAAAATAAATGATGCTGAAAAACAGCAAAAACAAAGTAAAAAAAAATTTTTCAAGTTCATCTCCCGGTGTCCTATTTTGTTATTTCTCCCGGAAAACCTGTATTTCCTCCTGTAGCCTAATTTGCATGACCATCAAACTTAATTTTAAAATCACTGATCCATTTTTTTTTTCTGTTAGACTGACATTTTCCAGGTGGTCAGATTGTGTATGAAATACACCCTACACATAAAAACAATCACTTACTTTAAATTTAAACTTTTTTTATTATAAAACCTGCCATCTCAAAAATAATGAAGTGGCTGCAGACTGCGCAGCCACGGAGTCTCGCATGCAAGTGGGCTAGTTGCCTACTTCTCAATTTTCAAACTGTTAGGGAAGAAATTTTATGATTACACATCACATAAACTGTTATTGAGTGTTGTTGATACACAATAGGAAACTTGTGTCCTTGGAACACAATCTGACAGCAGTAAGCCTAAACAAATCAATAAGACATAACGGTGAGATCCTACTAGAGCGGCGAAAAGCATTCAGACGCCTCGCTCCCTTTGACTTAACACTGGAACAGCTGATTTTCAAGCATGCTGTGGCGTTTCCAGCGATGCAGCCGAAAATCAGCTGTTCCAGTGTTGTCAATGGGAGAGCAGGCGACCGAATGCTTTCCTCGCTCTATTAGGATCGCGCCGCATAGGTCATAATAATTATTTCGGGTTTACGTTGGCTCACGGTCGGCAATCATGTCGGGTTTACGTTGGCTCACGGTCGGCGATCATTCTAATGCCACCATCTTCCCGATATCTTGCCAATTAGCTACCGATCTCCATAAGACATCTCACCGAGGCACTTTATGTCGGGCAGGCACACGCGCCCCAACGTCGGCAAGACCTAATTTGTTGTCTGGGATAGGTATGTGTTTGAGTAAAAAAAAATATTTTTTATTATTATTCTATAAATTACTGACAACATTTTTTCCCAAATTCCAAATAAAAATATTGTCATTTAGAGCATTTATTTTCTGAAAATGGCAACTGGTCATAATAACAAAAAAGATGCAGTTTTCAGACCTTGAACAATGCAAAGAAAACATCTTGGGTTACATGTGTAACCCTTGTTCCCTGAAAAAGGCGGAACGAGATGTTGCGCTGCTAAGCGCTAGGGGAACAATCTTGCATTGTGAGCAGCTGTGAATTTGTGTGAAACACGTCAATGAACATTGACCTGAATTTATAGCCTCGGCTGGTGAAGATCATTAGATGCACCTGTGGCCAGGCTATAAAATAGAGGCGTCACCAGCGTGTCGACAGATACCTTTTTCTGAAGAGCAGTCCTGGGACGTCCCAGTGCGGCAAAGCAGCGCAACATCTCGTTCCGCCTTTTTCAGGGAACAAGGGTTACACATGTAACCTGAGACGTTCCCTTTACAAAAGGCTTCACTACAATGTTGCACTGCTAAGCGCTAGGGGAACGCAATACCCACGCCGCCGCACTTGGGGCTGTCCGGACCCCTACGGTTGTGCAGTGTACTCACAAAAACACGAGAGGTCTCAGACATGAGCTTGAGATGTCGGCTCAAGGGCATAGGAGCCCGGAGTAGCATAAACATCCAAGCCATTCATTTTTGATGAATGTGTGCGGAGAGGATCAGCCTGCCGCATCACAAACTTGTTCAGGCATGAGCTGAGATGTCGACTCAAGGACATAAGAGTCCGGAGTAGCAAAGCATCTAACCCATAAAGTTCGATGAATGTGTGCGAAGAGAACCCTATCGCAACACAAACTTGTCATAAAAACTGATGAATGTGAGCGGAGAGGACCAGCCTGCCGCATCATAAACTTGTTCAGTTATGAGCTGAGATGTCGACTCAAGGGCATAGGAGCCCGGAGTAGCATGAACATCCAAACAATAGAATCTGATGAATGTGTGCGGAGAGGACCAGCCTGCCGCATCACAAACTTGTTCAGGCATGAGCCTGTCATAAAAACTGAAGAATGTGCGCGGAGAGGACCAGCCTGCCGCGTCACAAACTTGTTCAGGCATGAGTTTGGGATGTCGACTCAAGGACGTAAGAATCCGGAGTAGCAGAAACATCTAACCCATGAAGACTGATGAACGTGTGTGGAAAGGACCAGCCTGCCGCATCACGAATGTGTTCAGGCACGAGCCTGCCATAAAAAACCGAAGAATGTGCGCGGAGAGGACCAGCCTGCCGCGTCACAAACCCGTTCAGGCATGAGCTTGGGATGTCGACTCAAGGACGTAAGAGCCCGGAGTAGCATGAACATCCAAACTATAAAATCTGATGAATGTGTTGAGAGGACCAGCCTGCCGCATCACAAACCTGCTGCAGAGGGACCCCTCTAGCCAAGGCTTTAGAGGCGGTGACCCCTCTGGTGGAGTGAGCCCTGACACCTACTGGCGAAGCTTGACCGCGCGCTCATAGGCCAGGGCAATAGCATCCCTCACCCAATGTGACATAGTCTGCTTGGTAGCGGCTGTCCCCCTGTTGCGGCCCCCAAAGCAGACAAACAATTGCCCAGACTTACGCCACTGGCTAGTGCGGTGGACATAAGTTTGAAGGGCACGGACTGGGCAGAGTCCGTGAAGACTTTCCTGTTCCGGCGTTAAAAACGGCGGGGAGCAGAAGGCTTCCAGAGTGACAGGGTGCAGTGTCGAAAAAGGCACCTTAGGAAGGTAGTCAGGATGAGGATGCAGGATAGCTTTGGCCATACCTGGGGTAAACTCTAAACAGGCCGGAAAAACAGACAGAGCCTGTAGATCCCCGTTTCTCTTAAGAGAGGTAATCGCCACAAGAAAAACCAGCTTGAGAGTCAGAAGTCTATCAACGCTGACTCTAGAGGTTCAAAGGGGGTTTCGGCCAGACCCTCCAGGACTATTGCTAAGTCCCATGAGGGAGTTCTGGTCCTAACAAGGGGCCTCAGTCGCCTGGCTCCACGAATGAAGCGAACGAGAAGAGGGTGCCTCCCCAAAGGCGCCCCGTCCATCAAGGCGTGGCAAGCCGAAATGGCGGCCACATAAACCCTGAGAGTAGCGGGGCATATGCCTGCTGACAGTTTTTCCTGCAGAAAGTCCAGAACTGAAACAATTTGGCAGTGAACTGGATCTGCACCATGTAAACTGCACCACCTTTCGAAGACACCCCATTTATTGGTGTAGATTCTTCTGGTGGAGGGAGCCCTAGCACTAAGAATGGTCTCGATAACTTCAGGTGACAGCCCTGTGTTCCTCAGTTGGTACCCTTCAGGGGCCAAACATGAAGTTTCCACAATTCGGGCCGGGGATGAAATATCGTCCCCTGTGCCTTAGACAGAAGGTCCCTCCTGTCCGGAATCGCCCAAGGCGAGCCGTCGAGGAGAGATATAATTTCTGAGAATCAAATCCTATTCGGCCAGTGAGGCGCTATCAGTAAGAGGCAAGACCCTTGCTGGCGAACTCTGGCTAAGACTCCCGGGAGCAGAGAAACCGGGGGAAAAGCATACAGACACATTCTGGGCCATGTATGCGCCATCGCGTCCAGACCCAGGGGGGCTGGGTGACTCAGAGAGAAGTAGAGTGGACATTGCGCAGTCTCTTGAGAGGCGAAGAGGGCCACTTCTGCTCTGTAAAATCGCTCCCAAATTTGTTGTACTACCTCGGGGTGGAGTTTCCACTCGCCCCTCAGTATGTTCTGTCTGGACAGCAAATCTGCTCCCACATTTAGGCGTCCAGGGATGTAAATTGCCCTGAGTGACAGGAGCTTGCCCTGGGCCCAAAGGAGAATCCGACGTGTCAGCAAATTCAGGTGGCGAGAGCGTAGACCTCCTTGATGGTTTATGTAGGAGACTGCTGCTGTGTTGTCCACCCGCACAAGGACATGGCAGCCTCTGAGATGTTGGAGGAAGTATTTCAGGGCCAGAAATACCGCCATCAGCTCGAGGCAGTTGATGTGCCAATCGAGCTGATGACCCTCCCATTCCCCTAGGGCTGGACGACCACTTAAGATCGCACCCCAACCCGTCAGGGAGGCGTCTGTCGTTAGCATCCTGCGACGACATGACGCACCGAGAGTGGGACCCAAGGTAAGGAACCGGGGTCTGAGCCACATAGAAAGGGAATGAAGCGCTCGGCGCGTAACCCTTATTTGCCTTAGGGGACTGGCCTTTGGATGAAATCCCCTGGCTTTTAGCCACAGCTGAAATGGTCTCATATGGAGAAGGCCCAAAGGAATAACCGTGGACGCAGACGCCATGAGACCTAGTATTCGTTGATACTGAAGAACAGTGCAACTTTGACCTAGCCTGAGATTGCTCAGGGAGTTCAGGATGGAGCTGACACGAGCGGGAGACAACCGTGCCCGCATCGTGAACGAGTTCCATATAATCCCTAGATAGGTAATTTCCTGGGTTGGAGCAAGAACGCTCTTCTGGACGTTGAGTCTCAGACCCAGAGAACCTAGATGAGCCAAGACGATATCCCTGTGCTGTACTGCCAGTTCTTGAGATTGTGCTAGTATCAGCCAGTCATCTAAATAATTCAGAATGCGGATGCCCTGGAGTCGCAAAGGAGCCAGTGCTGCATCCATGCATTTCGTGAATGTGCGGGGTGATAGGGCTAGGCCGAATGGAAGAACCTGATACTGGAAGGCTTCGTCCCCGAAAGCGAACCTCAGGAACTTCCTGTGCTGTGGCAGAATTCCAATATGGAAATATGCATCCATGAGATCGATCGTGACCAGCCAATCGTAACGTTGGATCTGAGACACGACCGACTTGACAGTTAGCATCTTGAACTTGAGCACCCTGACTGAGCGGTTCAAGCCTCGAAGATCTAGAATCGGACGCAACCCCCCACCCTTCTTGGGAACCAGGAAGTATCTGCTGTAATAGCCTGACTCTTTCTCTGGAGGGGGAACATGTTCTATGGCCCCTTTTGCCAAGAGATTCTGCAGTTATTTCCACAGTAGACATGCCTGCTCCGGTCTTACGGTAGTGGGAACCACGCCGTTGAAACGCGGAGGGCGGCGAGCGAATTGAATTCTGTAGCCTTTTTCTACTGTCTTTAGAACCCACATAGAAATACCTGGCAGAAGTTTCCACGCTGCCAGGTTCTCTGAGATGGGTACTAATTTCAACACTTCCTGTTGAGGGGGTGTTGAGTGTTCCGTGTCCTGGACTAAGGCAGGAAGCAACGGTACACCCAACTCTTCGTTGGAAGCCTCTATCACCCGAAACACCAAAGGCGGCGGGAGTGAAGAGGTTTCGTGAGGGTATCGGGAGGGCCGAAATGGATGATACACGCGCCCCGTCTCGAAGGGAACTACCCTCACAAAGTTGGGCACAAGAACGTCAGGGCTTCTTTCTTTTAGAGATCACAGCCCTGAGGTCCTTCTTGGGCGGCTGCTGAGGGCGACGAGCCTGTCCCCAGTCCCTACGAGGGGGAGCACGACTCGCCACGCTCTGTTTCTGAGCCTCTCTCCTAGCAGAGGCGGGGCGAGACTGGGTGGCCGACGGCCCCACCCCCTGAGTGCGGCGAGGAAGAAACTGCCCAAAGGCTTCCTCATGGCTTTTCGCCTCTTGGAATCTGGAGATAACCGTATTCATGGCGTCTCCGAAGAGACCAGAAGGCGAAACCGGGGCGTCGATTAGGAAAACTTTGTCCCTATCTCGGATGCCTGACAGGTTAAGCCATAAATGCCTCTCCGTGCTGACTAAAGCGGACATAGACCGGCCAATGGCACGGGCTGACTGCTTGGTCGCGCGGACAGACAAATCCGTAGCTCGACGAAGCTCTGAAAAGGCCTCTTCGTCGAGAGTTTTCCCCGCACTCAGATCTTTTAGCAGGTCAGCCTGGTACGCCTGTAACACAGCCATGGTGTGCAGCGCAGCACCAGCCTGACCTGCCGCTTGATAAGCCCTCCCCACTAGCATGGAGGTAGTCCTGCATGGCTTAGAGGGGAGAGCAGGTTTTTTCAAGGACGATGCCGAACCCGGCGAGAGATAACCCGCAAGTGTCTCTTCGACCGGCGGCATCCTCGAATACCCTCGCGCCTCAGCACCCACGATAGTCGAATATAACGACGTCGAGGGCACGTGAACGCGCGAGGTATAAGGGTTCCTCCACGAACGAGCAAGCTCATCGTGGAGGTCATCAAAGAAGGGAAGGGACTGATGAGGTGTTCCCTTCCCTTGGCCATCAGACAGAAATCTATCCTCTAATTTGGAGCGTTTGGGGGTTTCTGGGTCACGTGGCCAGTCTAATTGAAGTCTGGCCACAACACGAGTCACCACATCGAGTAACTCCTCAGAGGATTTTGCATCCTGCTTTGAGTGCTCTGATGTGGGTAACTCGAAATCTATAGACCCAAGGGAATCGAGGTCCCCCTCCTGAACTGAAGAGGCGCCGGAGCGCGCTTCAAGAACACGAGAAGGACCAGCCGGATCTGGGGAGAGAGTGAGCGAAAGGGACGCACCCGTCTCTCGCTCCTCAGCCAGATCCATACGAGAGCCCCGCGAATGAAGTGCGGGTGCTGGCTCTCGGAAGTAAGCGAGGCGAGCGCGAAGCATCCTGACCGAAAGAAGGTCACAATGCGCGCACCCGCCCCGCCCCAACGCGAGAGCCGCGTGCTCTTCCCCCAAACAAACAAAAGCAAAACTCATGCGTGTCCTTGTTCGTCATGAGACGTTGACAAGGAAACACGCACCGTTTGCTCTGTTTCTTCGTCATTTTCTCTTTTTTTCTCTTTTTTCTTTTTATATATATATATATATATATATATATATATATATATATATATATATATATATATATATATATATATATACTCTTTCAGAGTAGAGAGAGAAAGAAAGAAAGTTCTGCGCACTGCCTAACGATTTCTAACTCCTAACAAAGAGGGAAGAAAGTTTTCTAGCAGGTTGTGAGACACACAGCATGGTATGCTCTGAATGAAAAATATCTGTTGACACGCTGGTGACGCCTCTATTTTATAGCCTGGCCACAGGTGCATCTAATGATCTTCACCAGCCGAGGCTATAAATTCAGGTCAATGTTCATTGACGTGTTTCACACAAATTCACAGCTGCTCACAATGCAAGATTGTTCCCCTAGCGCTTAGCAGCGCAACATTGTAGTGAAGCCTTTTGTAAAGGGAACAAGTTTATATTCAATTTTTAAACAACACACATGTTTTAACTTAGGAAGAGTTCAGAAATCAATATTTTTTTTGAGTGGCTAATACATAGACTGGTACCATCTGTTTAATTTTATTCTATTTATTGATAATGTTCTCAAACTATATTTCAGCTGTATTATTTCACATTGTCTTACATTTGGTTTCTTTTGTTTCTCTTCCCTGAGTTGGCAGGCAGTGTCGTGGCTTCAGAAAGTGGGGCAAGTTAGAGAATAAGCACGACTGTCCAAGCTTCCTTTCTGTCCTTGGTGCTACTGCAGCTGGTCTTGCGAGAAAATAATTATTGTTGTTATTTTTGTTTTGGATATATGTTAATATTAAAGTTTGGTTAAATGGTAATTTTAATTTATTTGTGAATCTCTCTCTCTCTCTCTCTCTCTCTCTCTCTCTCTCTCTCTCTCTCTCTCTTTCTCTCATTTCCGGTGCACATTGGGTGCATTTGGGTGTGTGTGGAGATTCGTAAGGGGAGAAGGGTGACTGTTATTTACTTTATTTATTTATTTTTTCATCTTTAAGATTTGGAGTATAATAGTTGGTTAGGTAAATTTGAGTAAAGTTTTTTGGGACGGTGTTAGGATGGCGTCGTTCCCAAATGGGGGAGAGCCACCGCCACCTGTGTCTCTGCGTAATGGTATCAGGTGTGTTCCCGCGCCAGGTGTGGAGGTGGAAGATGTGCAGGTTTTGGATGATACATACACATTGCAGGAGATTAACAACTTTTTGGATGCAACATTTGGAAAAGTAGTGGAAGTTACCGATTTTTTTCCAGACATGGATAAATTCATTGGGTCAGTGTTGTTGCTACTGAAAACCGTCAGTTACGAAGCCTTGGGAAAAAAAAAAAGAGATATCGTCTGAAGAAAATGATAACAAGGTTAAGGAAGGATAAAATGCATGCTTTGAAAAAGTAAAATGAAGAGGTTGCACATGGTGATCTCTAAACTTTGTGTGTCATATTTGTACCTGTCCTGTCTCTTTTATTTCTTTTTTCTTATGGGGCTTTTAAGGGTGGGCTCCTTGAATATAAATGGAGGTAGAGATAGGACAAAACTGGCAATGGTTTCAGAGTTTCTTCAAATGAATCGGGTTGATGTAGCTTTTTTACAAGAAACCCATACTGATACTGACAATGAAAATGAATGGAGCATGTGGTGGGAAGGGAAGCTCACTTTAAGTCATGGGACAAATAACAGCGCAGGGGTAGCCATTTTATTTTCAAAAAATATCAATGTTAATATTTTAGCTGTAGATGAGGTCATAAAAGGTAGACTGTTGTTAAATAAGATTGAGGTTGGAGGACTGGTATTTGTGTTAATTAATGTTTATGCCCCAAACAATGGGTCGGAGAGGATGGAATTTTTTATGAAAATGACGAGGTTAATTAAGACAATTGATAGTAATGTGTGTATTGTTGTGGGAGGAGATTTTAATTGCACCACAGACTTTACAATCGATAGAAATGGTGAAGAGCCACATTTTCAATCAAGTATGATGTTGACAAAAGTTTTAAATGAATTTGAATTACTAGATGTGTGGAGAATGATGAATAAAAGAGCTAGAAAATATACTTGGATTAAAGTAAATGATAATAGAGTCAGTGGTGCAAGATTAGATAGATTTTATTTGGGTAAAGTATGGAATAATCGGGTGACAAATGCTTCTATTTTACCTAATGGGTTTTCAGACCATCACATGGTTATTTTTTATTTGAATTTAAAAAATATGTCAAAACGTATTTATTACTGGCATTGTAATGTTAAATTGCTACAAGACATACATTTTTGTGATTCTTTTAAATTGTTTTGGAAGAACTGGAAAATGAAGAAAGATTTGTTTGAGAATCTCAGTCAGTGGTGGGATGTAGGTAAAGTTAATATAAGGATTTTGTGTCAGAATTATTCATCTCATATTGGATCGGTGGTGAAGGAAACTGTGAAAAGACTACTTTTAGAGCTGGACATTTGTAATAATAATGAACTTGTGCATGATGATGCTCTTCAAGGGAAAAATAAAGAACTTAGGTCTTTTTTTACAAGAACAAGTAAAGACAGCATTAATAAGGGTAAGATTTTGCTCTATTAAAGACATGGACACCCCTAGCGCATATTTTTTTCAATCTTGAAAAAAAGTACAATGCAAAAGCAAATGTTCCCTTTACAAAAAGCTTCACTTTGATGCTGCGCTGCTAAGCGCTACGGGGAACAACTCTAGCTGTGAACCGAGCTGAAATAGTGTGTGTAACACGTCAATGAACATTGACTGGAATTTATAGCCTCAGTTGATGTAATCATTAGATGCACCTGTGGCCAGGCTATAAATGGATACGTCACCAGGTGTCGTCAGAAACTCTTTTTTCAGAGCGATTCTGTTTCTGTGTGTTTCACAAACCCTGTCAAAACTTTCTTTCCTCTGTTAGGAGTTAGAATCAGTTAGGCAGTGTTCAGTGAACGTTGTTCTCTTTTCTTCTCTCTTCTGTTTAGAAAATATTATATATATATATATATATATATATATATATATATATTTCTAAAAAAAGAAAGAAAAAAAGAGAGAATGACTGAAAGCCGCAAATGGTGCTTGTTCCCCTCTTCTTGCTCTATAGCTGAAGAGGACACACATCAGTTTTTGCTGTGGTTGTTTGGGGGTAAGAGCACGCTGCTCTCGCGTTGCAGCAGGGCGGGTGCGAGCACTGCGATTTGCTTTAACAGGCAGAGTGCTTCGTGCTCGCCTCGCTTGCTTCCAGGAGTCAGCACTCACGAAAAAGAAAAAAAGAAAGATTGTTCGTGGGGCTCTTGCATGGATTTGGCTGAGGAGCAAGAGACGGGTTGATCCCTTTCTCTCACTCTCTCCCCAAACCCAGCTGGTCCTTCACATGATCTCGAAGCGCGTTCCGACGCTTCTTCGGATCATGAGGAGGATCGCGATTCTCTTCCCGCCTCCGAGCTTTCCGTCCACGATCAAAAAATCTACGGAGGAATTGCTTGATGTTGTTACTCAAGTGGTTGCCAGATTGGACTGGCCACGCGAAAAAGAGACACCAAACCCTCCAAATTAGGGGATAGATTTTATCTTCCAGTCTAAGAAAGGGAACGCCTCATGAGTCCATTCCCTTCTTTGATAACCTCCATGAAGAGCTTTTTCGCTCATGGAGGAACCCCTAAAAAAAATAAATAAATAAATAAATAAATAATAATGAAAAAAATATATATATTTTCTTCCCGTGTTCACATACCCTCGACGTCATTATATTCGACCATCGTGGGTGCTGAGGCACGGGGGTATTCAGTGATGCCGCCGGTCGAAGAGACGCTTGCGGGCTATCTCTCGCCGGGCTCGGCATCGTCACTTAAAGGGTAACTAAACCCTAAACCAACTTTTTTTAGTTAATGATCTGTAAGCATGGGGCTTTATTAGTACTGGTCATTGATTCAAGTAATTTTTTTGACATTTGTGTATAAAGTGTTTTAATTCTACAATATATGGTGTAAAAACGTCTGAGTGCTGCCCTCTTCAGGTTGAACGGTGGCTACTGCAGTTGAATTTTCCTATTGGCTGTTGCGGTACTTTGTGACGTAAGTGGTGACAGCTGACGTAAGCAGGTTCCAGCTCACCATGCCAGATTCATGTACATGTCGTCTTGCGACCGTGTGAGGAATAATAATAACATAGAGTCTGACAGCAGCTGTCAATTAATCCGTCACTACGAGTCTCAGGTGCCCCCGCTCAGCCCCGCTCTCGGTTCGTTCCCTCTATCCCCGCCGGGGTCTGCCCACTTTTCCTGCATTTTCAAATATTTCTAGTGGGTGGAGTCAGACTCTGAGCAGGTGTTTAGTTACCCTTTAAGAAGCCCTCTCTCCCCTCAAAGCTTTGTAGGACAACCTCCACTTTAGTGGGATGGGCTTATGAAGCAGAAGGTCAGGCTGGTGCTGCTCTGCACACCATGCTGTTTTACAGGCGTACCAGAATGACCTCCCGGATGACCTGAGTGTGGGTTCTGCACTTGACGAGCAAGCCTCAGACCCGCCTCAGTCCTGTCTGAACGGAGGCTCAAAAGCAAAGCGTGGCGAGTCATGCTCCTCCTCCCAGGGATTGGGGACAGTCTCGCCTCCCTCGCCAGCCCCGAAGCAAGACCTCAGGGCTATCATTTCTAGTAAGAGAAAACCCTGACGGTCTTGCGCCTAGATTAGGGAGTAGCTCCCCTCGGGACAGGGCGCATGCTTCACTTCACCCCTCCCGGTACCCCCTCGAAGCCCCTCCATTCCCGCCACCTCTTGGTGTTTCGGGTTGCAGAGGCTTCCGTCAAAATTGGGTGTTTTCGCTGTTCCTGCATTTTATTCAGGACACGAAACACCCGACAACCCCTCAACAGGAAGTGTTCAAATATAATACCCATCTCAGAGATCCTGGCAGCGTGGAAACTTCTGCCGGATATATTCTTCTCTGTGGGTCCTATAAGGGCGTCAGGATTTAATTCACTCGCCGCTTTTCCGTGTTTCAACAGCGTGTTCTCACTACCGTAAACCGGATTTCTTTTTTTGTAAAAACAAAAAACTCAATCTCCTGGTTAAAGGGGCCATGGTATGTGTTCCCCTTCCAGAGAGAGAGTTAGGTTATTACATTAAATACTTCCCGTTTCCCATGGAGGGTGAGGGGTGGCGTCTGGCTTAGATCTTAAAGCTTGAACTACCCGTGGGTGTTCAAGTCCAAGATGATGCCTGTCAAGACGGTCGTGTCTCAAGCCCTACAACTCGTTTGGCTGGTCACCATCGATCTTATGACGCACTTCTATACTTCATTTAGAAGTTCTGCCACAACATGGAAAGTTCCTGAGGTTCACTTCCAGGGGCGAAGTCTTCCAGGGTCAGGTTCTTTCACTCAGCCTAGCCCTTTTTACCCGCACATTCACAATGCATGATGTAGCGCTGGCTCCTTGCGACTCCGGGGCATCTGCATTCTGAATTACGTAGACGACTGGCTGATCCTAGCGCAGTTCCAGGAACTGGCAGTTCAGCACAGAGACATCGTCTTAGCTCATCTGTTTCTCTGGGGTTGAGGCTCAACGCCAAGAAAAGCGTCCTCTCTCCCACTCAGAACACTGTCTATCGGGGCATCGTATGGAGTTCAATCACAATGCGGGCACAACTGTCTCCCGCTAGTATTGAGTCCATTCAGATCACCCTGAGCAAAGTCAGGCTAGGTCAAGGTTGCACTGTTATCAGTATCAACGATTTCCAGGTCTCAGGGCGAACGCGTCCACGGTGATCCCTCTGGACCTTCTGCTCATGAGACCGTTTTTGTTGTGGCCAAAAGCCAGGGGATTTCTTCCAAGGGCCAAAACCCCTAGGCTATATAGGGTTACGCGCCTCAGGCTTCGTTCCCTTCCTATGTGGTTTAGACCCCGGTTTTCTGCCTTGGGTCCCACTCTAGGTGCGTCTTGTTGTCGCAGGCTGCTAACGACAGATGCCTCCCTCATGGGTTTGGTACATTAAGTGGTCGTCCAGCTTAAGGGGATAGGAGGGTCGTCAGCTCGGTTGTCACAGTCACTGTCTCGGGTTGATGGCTGTATTTCTGGCCCTGAAATACCTCCTCCTGAGGCTGCCATGTCTTGGTGCGGGTGGACAATACAGCGGTAGCCTCTTACATAAATCATCAAGGAGACCACGTTCTTGTCAGCTGTATTTCTGACACGTTGGGTTCTCCTTAGGGCCCAGGGCAAGCTCAAGTCACTCGGGTCAGTTATATCCCTGGATGCCCGTATATGGGAGCAGATTTACGGTGCAGACAGAAAATACCAACGGGGGAGTTAAGAACTCCACCCTAAGGTAGTAGTTGCCCAGAGTTCGCCAGCAAGGGTTTTTGCCTCTTACTGATAGCACCACGCTGGCCGAACAGGGCTTGGTTCTCGGAGCTAATCTCTTCCCTCGATGGCTCGCCTTGGGCGATTCCGAACAGGAAGGATCTTCTATCTCAGGCACAGGGCAATATTTCATCCCTGCCCGAAATTGTGGAATCTTTCATGTTTGGCCCCTAAGGGTACCAACTGAGGGACACAGGGCTCTCTCCTGAGGTTATCGAGACCTTTTTAAATGCCGGGCTTTTTCCACTTGGAACAAGTTTGGGTGAGATCTTAGGGCAGAAGAGGACCTCTTTGCCTCTATGAATAGCGCAATGTCTCCTCTACTTCTCCCTGAAATCACCCAGCCCCCTTGGGTCTGGATGTTAAGACACATACATGACCCAGAATGCGTCTGTATGCATTTCCCCGGTTTCTCTGCTCCCGGGAGTCTTGGCAATGTTCACCAGCAAGGGTCTTGCCTCCTATTAATGGTGCTGTGCTGGCCGAACAGGATATGTTTCTCAGAGTTAATTCCTCTCCTCGACGGCTCGCCTTGGGCGATTCCGAACAGGGAGGACCTTCTCATCCTTGGCCCGAATTGTGAAACCTTTCATGTCTGGCCCCTAAGGGTACCGGTTCACAGGGTTTTCTCTTGAGGTTATCGAGACCATTTCAAGTGCTAGGGCTCCCTCCACTTGGAACTGATCTGGGTAGATTTTACAGGGCAGAAGAGGACCTCTTCGCCTCTGTTGATAGCGCAATGTCTCCTCTACTTCTACCCGAGTCGCCCAGAAACCCCATGGAGGGGCTGATCGTAGTAACGCATTCATAGCACAAATGCACCTGCATGCGTTTCCATCTACTAAAGTTCTTATTACAGAACCAGCTAACTGCCAGTTTGCTTCAGTTCTGGATTTTCTGTAGAAAGAACTGTCAGCGGGCACTTGCCTCGCCACTGCCAGGTTCTATGTGGCCACTGCGGTTTGCCACGGCTTGGTGGGCGGGGTGCCCTCAAAGAGGCATCCTCATTATTGCCCGGTCCTACGAGGCATGCGGTCATGCTTCGCCAGTAGGTTTTAGGGCACACTCTACCAGAGGGCTCTCCTCCTCTAAAACATTGGCTAGAGGTCTCCCTCTGCAGCAAGTTTGTGATGCGGCAGGTTGTCCTCTCCGCACACATTCATTAGATTTTTATAGTTTGGATGTTCTGCCACGCCGGGCTCTTATGCCCTTGAGTCGACATCTCAAACTCATGTCTGGACAAGTTTGTGATGCGGCAGGCTGGTCCTCTCCGCTCACATTCATCAGTTTTTATGACTAGTTTGTGTTGCGATAGGGTTCTCTTCGCACACATTCATCGAACTTTATGGGCTAGATGCTTTGCTACTCCGGACTCTTATGTCCTTGAGTCGACATCTCAGCCCATGCCTAAACAAGTTTGTGATGCGGCAGGTTGTCCTCTCCGCACACATTCATTGGATTTTTATAGTTTGGATGTTCTGCACTCTGGGCTCTTATGCCCTTGAGTCGACATCTCAAACTCATGTCTGGACAAGTTTGTGATGCGGCAGGCTGGTCCTCTCCGCACACATTCATCAAAATTTAATGGTTTAGATGTTTATGCTACTCCCGGCTCTTATGCCCTTGAGTCGACATCTCAAGCTCATGTCTGAGACATCTCGCGTTTTTGTGAGTACACTGCACAACCGTAGGGGTCCGGACAGCCCCAAGTGCGGCGGCGTGGGTATTGCGTTCCCCGTAGCGCTTAGCAGCGCAGCATCAAAGTGAAGCTTTTTGAAAAGGGAACGTCTCGGGTTACATGTGTAACCCTTGTTCCCTGAAAAAAGCGGAACGAGATGCTGCGCTGCTTTGCCGCACTGGGACGTCCCAGGACTGCTCTTCAAAAAGAAGTATCTGACGACATCTGGTGACGTATCCATTTATAGCCTGGCCACAGGTGCATCTAATCATTACATCAACTGAGGCTATAAATTCCAGTCAATGTTCATTGACGTGTTACACACACTATTTCAGCTCGGTTCACAGCTAGAGTTGTTCCCCGTAGCGCTTAGCAGCGCAGCATCTTGTTCCGCTTTATTCAGGGAACAAGGGTTACACATGTAACCCGAGACGTTTCATCTTCGTCGTCATGATGGTTCTATAACAACTGATCCTGTGGAAATAAGGAAGATGTCTGTGGATTTCTATTCCCAACTATATGCTTCTGAAAACTGTAACTGTGAAAGTGCTGAGGATCTACTTGTTGATCTACCGAAGATTGAGGGTGAACAGAAAAAGACTTTGGAGGATAACATTACTTTTCAAGAACTTACAGAGGCAATGCAGCAGTTGTCCACGGGTAGATCACCAGGAATTGATGGATTGTCTACTGAATTCTACCAACGTTTTTGGGGTATTTTAGGAGAAGACTTTTACGAGGTACTGTCTGAATGTTGTCAAAGTAAAATACTTCCCATAAGTTGTAGTCGGGCAGTATTATCATTACTTCCAAAAAAAGGAGATCTGGGACTTTTAAAAAATTGGAGACCAGTGTCATTGTTGTGTGTTGACTATAAAATATTCTCAAAATGTTTGGCTAATAGATTAAAGTGTTATCTGGGTTTATTGGTGCAGAAGGATCAGACATACTGCATTCCTGAAAGATCTATAATGGACAATATTTCCTTATTACATGATGTTATTGAAATAAGTCAGGTAAATAACTATGAAATTGGGGTTCTTTCTCTAGATCAGGAGAAAGCATTTGATAGAGTTGACCATGGGTATCTCTATAATGTTTTACAGCATTTTGGTTTTGGTGATAAATTTATTTCATATATTCAGTTGTTGTATTCCAATGCATTTGTGCTTGTAAAAGCTGGCGGTGGTTTGAGTGCACCAATACATGTTTCTAGAGGAATTAGGCAAGGCTGTCCACTTTCAGGACAGTTATATAGCCTTGTCATTGAACCTCTCTTGTGTAGGTTAAGGAGAAATCTCAATGGGGTCTTAATTCCAAATAGGGACATAAGTTCTATGGTGTCCGTATCATCTTATGCTGATGACGTTACTGTTTTTATTACAGGCCAGGATGATGTTACAGTTTAACTAAGAGCATTGAGCAATATGAGAAGGCATCCTCAGCTAGATTAAACTGGGGAAAAAGTGAGAGTTTCCTTATTGGACAGTGGATGGGGAAAAGGCCTCCGCAGCTTCCTGGTGGTGTGAAATGGGGTAGGGAAGGGCTGAAAGTTTTAGGTGTATATTTAGGGAATAATCAATTTCAGATGAAGAATTGGGAGGAAATGCTGGAGAAAGTGATTGCCCGATTGTCTAAATGGAAATGGCTATTACCGCAGTTGTCGTATAGAGGGCGAGTTTTGGTTATTAATAACCTAACTGCCTCTACACTGTGGCACAGGTTTATTGTCATGGAGCCACCTGATGAACTGATCTGCCGTATAGAAAGAGCATTGGTGGACTTCTTCTGAAGTGGGCAGCACTGGATCCAGGCAGCAGCGCTGTATTTACCTGTCCAGGAAGGTGGCCAGGGGTTGGTGGACGTGAGGAGTCGTATCAGTGCTTTCAGGATACAAGCTGCACAGAGACTCCTATATCATAGGGACTTGATTTGGGCCCAAACTGCTTGTGCTTTGCTACAGAGAGCAGGAGGACTGGGTTTGGATAAACATTTATTCCTAATAAAACTGGAGGAGGTGAGCTTGTCTGAGCTTACACCGTTTTACAAATCTATGCTGAAGGTCTGGAGAACTGTTTTTAAATTAAAGCGGCACATTGATTCTCAAGGACACTGGGTTACTGAAGAACCTTTGCTTTTTAATCCAATGATCCAGACAAGGATGTTATCTTCTGTGAGTATACGAACATGCTTACTAAAGAATAATATTGTAAAATTGGGACACCTCTTGGACAACAATGGAAGGAGATCATTAGAGACTCTCAGAGAGGTGACAGGATTACGGTCACTAAGACTTACAGCAAAACTGATGGAGGAAATTTTTAATGTAATACCAAGCAGTTACAGAGAGATCATCGCAAGGAAGGAAACCGATGAGAGAGGATTCCCGAAGTTAAAAATAGCTCCTGCAAGTAAGGAAGATTTGGAAGGTGTGGACGCCTGTTCAATTTTGTCTTTTGAGGTTCCTCAAATAGAACTCTTCGAGTCTACATCAAAGAAGGCTATTTATCACATACACCAGGAATCACTCAGGAGAGTAAAAGCCTCTGGGTGGCCAGAACTGTTGACACCAGAGTTCCTTGTGAGGGACAGATGGAGAGCACTGTATAAACCTCCAGTGGAGAAGCATACAGCTGATCTACAATGGAGGATTATTCACAGGCCAATAGTGACAGACAGACATGTGGCACACTTGAATCCAGCAGTGGGTGGGGAATGTAGGTTTTGTGGAGAAGAGGAAGATTTGGAACATTTGTTTTTAAGATGTGAAAGACTACAGAATCTTTTTAATCTTCTTAAGAAATGGTTCAAGAAATTTAACGAGGATTTTTCGGATAAAGTGTTCATTGGAGGGTTAAAGTATGGATTTTTGATGAGGAGAAAAATTTGTTTATTGAGTTATCTGATTGGGACTGCAAAATTGGCAGTGTGGAAGACCAGGAAGAACAAAGGCTTACAATTTGCATCCACTGATCCTGAAGTTATGTTTAGGAAATTAGTGGAAGGAAGGCTTAAAGTGGAGTATGCATATTATAATATTGTAAATGATGTCAGGAGTTTTATTGAAATATGGTGCGTTAATGATGTTTTATGCACTATTTATGAGGATGTGATGGTTCTGAATTTTTAATTTTTTATGCTCAAATTTTAATTTAGAATAAGTATATATATGTATGTATGTATGTATTTTTGAAATGTAAAAATTAAAGAATTTTGAACCTCCTCTCTCTCTCTCTCTCACTATCTCTCTATCTATCTATATAAATAAATAAATACAAAGTATATGTATACACCGGCGTCCAAAGGTTTGGAATAATGTACAGAATTTGCTCTTATGAAAATAAATTGGTATTTTTATTCCCCAAAGTGGCATTCAACTGATCACAATGTATATGGCATTAAAACATGATAAATTATTATTACAATAAAAAAAAAAAAAAAACTTCTTAAACTACTTCAAAGACTTGTCATCAAAAAAAATCTTCCACATGCAGCAATGACAGCTTTGCAGATCCTTGGCACTCTAGCTGTCAGTTTTTCCATATACTCAGATGACATCTCACCCCATGCCTGCACCATTAGTCTAATCTTTTCTGTTGTACATGAAACTGGTGTTGAGCTGGTAGAATTCAATGAAGCTGTCAGCTGAGGACATGTGTGGAGGCATCTATTTCTGAAACTAGACACTCTGATGTACATATCCTCTTGTTTAGTTGTACATCTGGCCTTCCACATCTCTTTCTGTCCTTGTTAGAGCCAGTTGTCCTTTGTCTTTAAAGACATTAGTGCACATATTTATATGAAATCTTCAGTTTTTTGGCAATTTCAAGCCTTCAATCCTTGAAACAATGGTTGACTGATGAGTTTCTAGAGAAAGCTGGTTCTTTAGTGCAATTTTTCACCTAATATTGACCTTACGACATGCCAGTCTATTGCATACAGTAGCAACTCAAAAA
Organism: Xyrauchen texanus; assembly: GCF_025860055.1. Taxonomy (NCBI): domain Eukaryota; kingdom Metazoa; phylum Chordata; class Actinopteri; order Cypriniformes; family Catostomidae; genus Xyrauchen; species Xyrauchen texanus. The sequence continues at coordinate 41,216,646 of NC_068276.1, forward strand.
CAAACACAAAGACAATATTAAGCACCATTTAACAAATAAAATAGCTTTCAAATGTGTTTGATATAATGGCACGTGATCTGTTGGAAAGGTTACTTTTAAAAAGTATTCCACTACAGATTACAGAATACATGCTGTAAAATGTCATTTGTTACATATTCCATTGGATTACTCAAGGTCAGTAACGTAATTAAATATGTTGGATTATATCTTCATCCTTGACAGATTTTTTTCTCTACTTTTGACTATAAACAAGTAAATAAAGTAAGAAAATACACTTCACTGTAAAAATACATTCTAAATAGTCTAAATATCTTATGCAGTTTTGCTACTCAAGTAAATATATCTTGTTTTAAGGATTTTTAGATATTTTTACAGAAAAGCAACATTTACATTTGCATTAAGAATAAGAACCTTGCCCTCATATCAAAGGTCTTACTAGAGAAAAAAATTCATAGTTAATTTTAAAATATAATCACGCCTGATGACAGATATATGTAAAGGTAAGAAATAGCATTGTATCTTCGCTTATGCTAAATGTTCACAAGACAAGTTACACAAGGTTAACTATTTTTGCTGCTCTAAACTTCAAAACCCCACAGAGTGTTCACAACCACGTCGTTTTCTGATTGTATGTGGATTCTGTTCATAGAATTAGGCTGAAAATATATTATTTGTAGCTTTCTATATGATAATAAAGGCTACATTGGTTAGCCTAACCACATCAAAACCATTGACAAGGCATGTAATCGTGTGTTTATTGGATTTGTGTTTCATTTGGCAGTGTTTCTAACTTTTTTTTTTGATAAGCTGTAGAAACAAGATCTAGCTACTCTACTAAGCACGTATAAATGAAACAAATCATAAGACATTGATTCACCAGTGTACAAAATTTCATCCTATATGGATACATTTGATGTGATTGATTTGATTTCACTTTATTATCAGAAATTTTTAAGAAATTTGTCTTGCGTCCCAAGACATACACTCATATTGTGGAGGCGAGGGTGAGGGCATGGTTGATTTCTTGTCTGGGGAGAAATAGGTAAGAACATCCACCCAAGATGAATTGTGACTAATAATCATCTATCTCTATGTTCACAGTGTGAGTTGGGGGAGTTAAAAAGATGCCCAGTTCACAGAGAGAGGAGAGACAGACAGACAGACCAGAGTCTTCATGTTTTTCCCGAGAGAGAGAGAGAGAGAGAGAGAGAGAGAGAGAGAGATTTGATTTTGATTTTTAAATACCCTTTTTATTACAAAATATTCACATGTCACAAACCAAACAAGATAAATAAATACAATACTGAACAATTCCAAAAAAACAACTAAAAAAAAAACACCAAAAACAAAAACATGTTACTTAAAAAGGAAAATATAACTTTTCTTCAACAATTTCACAAATGACCCCGTTTAAACACCAATTTGCTTCAAAAGTTGAAAGATCATGCATTAATCTGTAATAATGATAGTCAATTAAAACTCTTGATTTGACTAATTTAATAAAAACAGCTTCTATACTACTAAAGACATTCTGTTCCACCTTCTCCTTCCTTGTAGTATATATTGCCATTTTAGCCTGACCCAGCAGGAAATTTAACAAAAGAGACTTCTGACTGTGTTTTTTAACATATTTAACACCACAAATAAACACTTTCATTGAAAAAAATTACATTAAAAGAAATAAAAAACATATCCAGGATATTAAAAAGAGGTTGTAACCGGTCACAGTGCAAAAACGCATGAAAAATCATCTCTTTTTGTGAACAAAAGGGACAAGCTTCAGTAACATCATCGTTAATCAAAGAAATAAAAGCATTAACAGCAGTGGCACAATGTAACAATCTCCACTGTAAATCTCCAATTTTCTTGACCAATGGTGATTTATATAATACTCTCCATTCAGGTTTTTCATTAACATCAAGATTAAGAACCTTACGCCATGGAGTGTCACATTTGTTATTTAAAAATATTTTGTTAAAAGCCTTCACACAACATTTGTACATGTCCTTACCCAGTGCAGAGTTTGGACCCACAACTATGAACTCTTCACACTCTAACAGTACACCACTGCACTCCCCTAACCTGGGGGACAGACTCAAATTGGGAAAAGGATCTTTACATTCAGGATGAATAGATCCCTTAGAGTATAAATCCAATAGTTCTGTTTCCTCTCCAGTGAGGGCTGATCTCCATTTCTCAACTGCTCTAGTAACAGTTCGGTGTGATTTAATACCGAGACACTCAGCGATGGCAGTCACATTTTTAAAAGCAGGGCCCGTTATTTGATGCAAGTGTTCAATTTGTACCACCTTTGCATTACACAAAGTCCTTTCAGGAATGGCAAAAGGCATCTCACCCGATAAGTCCAGTCGTGAGCCAATGACCAAAGGCTCCTGTAGTAGCCAAAACAAGGAGGATGAGTTGTTTTCTCTGCTTATTTGAAATAGAGACCATACTTTGAAAAGGTTACGGTAGAAAATTGGAGAATCATGCAGTTTAAGTCTCTGAGGATCCGACCAGAATAAGACTTTATCCAGTCCTAGTCCATCAATATTCCGAAGGATTGCACAGGCAGCACCAGTCCAACTTGAATCATCGGAGTACTTTAAGAGTCTTTGTACAAACTGCAGGCGAAAGGCAGCTGTTCTGCTCTGCAGGTGTATTAGTCCAAGTCCCCCTTCGTCTTTAGACAGGTACAGCACACTTTTTGGTATCCAATGCATTCTGTCCCAGAAAAAGTCAATTAAAATGGACTGGATTTTTATTAAAACTTCAACTGGGGGGTCTATACAGGCCAGACGGTGCCAAAGTGCAGAGGCGACCAGATTATTAATTATCAAGATACGTCCTTTATAGGACATTTTAGGGAGCAGAAACTTCCACTTATCTAGTCGCCCTTTGACTTTTTCAATGACACCTTCAAAATTCTTTTTCACATAATTATCATCACCCAGAAAAACTCCTAAATATTTGAAACCATTCCTGGTCCAATTCAATCCATCAGGAAGCCTTGGCTCAAACTCTGACCATTTTCCAACTAAAATGGCTTCACTTTTTCCCCAATTCACCTTTGCAGAAGACAGAGACTTAAAATCATTTAAAATCTTCAACATCACACTGATATCATTACAATCACTGATTAAAACAATGACATCATCAGCATATGCTGAAATTTTTAAAGTATTGGCACAGTTGGGAATACACAGTCCATGTACATTAGCTCTTAGCTTGTTCAACAAGGGTTCTATGGCAAGGGTATACAGCATGCCTGAGAGTGCACAACCCTGTCTTACACCCCTATTCACCCTAAATGGAGAGCATAAATCACCATTGATCTTCAATACACTCTCAACGCCACAATACATAACTTTTAACATAGAAATAAAATCCAAATTAAAACCAAAAGCTTCTAAAACACTCCATAAATAGATATGCTCAACTCTGTCGAAAGCTTTTTCTTGATCAATTGATATCATTCCAAAATCCAAATCAAAGAGTTTTCCACAGTCTAAAATGTCTCTAATAAATGAAACATTATCAAAAATGTTCCTACCTGGCACACAATACGACTGATCAGGGTGAACTATGGACTCAAGCACTTCCCCTAGTCTAATTGCTAGGGCTTTGGAGAGAATTTTATAGTCATTACACAAAAGACTTACAGGCCTCCAGTTTTTTATATCATTTAGATCCCCTTTTTTGGTAGCAGAGTAATGATTGCTCTCCGGCAGCTTTGTGGCAGTTGTCCTTTTTCCAAACTCTCATTAAAAACTGCTACCAATTCTGGACCCAACTCGAACCAAAAATATTTGTAAAAATCTATTGAGATCCCGTCAATGCCCGGTACTTTCCCACTCTCCATTCTTTTAAGTGCATCCTCAAATTATCTTAAACTCAAAGCTCTACCAATCTCTTTATTGGCATTTTCAGTAACTTGCGCAAATTTAAAAAAAAAAAAACTTTCATCATTTAACTCTAAAATTTCATTTTTATACAAGTCTTTATAAAATTTGACTGCTCTTTTTCTGATCTCTATAGGATTTGACAATAAGACACCAGTTTCAGACTTCAGACTGTGAATGAACTTTTTCTGCCCATTCTTCTTTTCCAGATTAAAAAAGAATTTTGAGGGAGCATCCATTAAATTAGCACTCTGAAACCGGGATCTAGTTATTGCACCTTGCGTTGTCAACCCCAAAATATCATTTAAAAAAAATTTCTTCTTTTTGATGCACTCCAAAAAAGTGACATCTTTTGTGGAGTCTGCAAGCCCTTGCAACCTCATTAAATCTTCTTCTAAAACCCTCATTGACTTATTTATGTCTCTTGTAGCGTTGCGAGTGTATTGTTGACACAACTGTTTTATTTGAACCTTTGTAAAATCCCACCACTGCTGCAATGACAAGAAAGACGATTTCGAAGCTTTGGCGTTTTTCCAAAACTCTTTAAAAATATCTCTAAAACAAGAATCACCCAATAAATTATTGTTAAAATGCCAATATGCACTTTTAGATTTAACATGGTTTTTTGCCACAATACATTTGACCAAACTATGGTCTGAGAAACTTACTGGAACTATTGAGCATTCCCTGAACATACTTAGTTGATGCTTAAAACCATAAAATCTATCAAGCCTTGCCATTGATAGCTGTTATTAAAAGCATGAACCCAAGTGTATTGCCTCTGCGTGCCATGGAAATTCCTCCATATATCAATAATACTGTGGGATTTCATTAAATGAATTAAAGTTTTTCTTGATTGCATGTGAGGTTCAACATGATTTCTGTCAATGCCATTTTCAGTACAGTTAAAATCCCCTCCCACAAATAAAAACTCATCAGCATTGCAATCATTTAAAATATTACCCAAAGTATTTAAAAAATGTATTCTCTCTAAAGCCGCAGTTGGAGCATATACGCAGATAAAAATAAAAGTGCTATTTTCAAAAAAAGCTTTTACTTTCAAGAGCCTTCCTTTTATTACTTCTTCAATAGTGTAAGAATAAGGAGTGAAATTCCTAGAAAATAAAACTCCAACTCCGCCACTTAGAGAAGTGGAATGACTTAAAAACACTAAGCCATCGAACTCCTTAGCCCAATCTGCAGCATTTAAGACATCACTGTGTGTTTCTTGTACAAATAACACATCAATAGTTTTACACCTCAAAATCTCGTATATTTGTGCTCTCTTCCTATAATCTCTTGCTCCATTAACATTTAAAGAGGCGAGATTTATTTCCTCCATTAAAAGGAGAAGAAAAGAGCAACCAAAGCAATAAAGCCAAAAAGGATATCTTATGTTATCCATTTAACTTTGTGAGGATTTTCTGTAACCGGAAAACATCTTGCTCAGTGAACTCGTTTTTGCTTCTGAAAACTTTTACTTTCTCAATGAACTGTTTTATGTCAGGGAAATATTCCGCTATTTTTACTCCCCTCATATTTTTTGTCACATCTATAAAGTTTTGTATTTCCTCAACAGTATATTCTCTGCTAGAGAAACCACTTAGGGGTAAACTAGCGCTAATGCTGCATTCAGACATCTCAGTTTCATTCTCACTATTTTTTCCAGTCTGGATGTCACAATTATCATCTAGTCGTTTAGCTTGTTTGACATTGTGACATCTCAACAATTTCCTTTTTTGGGGAGTCTTGAGAAAAACCTCTTTGTCTTCCATCTCAGGACTCTCCATTCCTTGTATCACCTTCACAATATTCATAGCTTCAACCTCACTGTTGCTGTCATCAGACTCACAAAGCTCTTTTTCAGCTCCCAACACATTTCTGATTTTTTCCTCCTCAGCCACAACTTTTCCTTCTATTTCAGCTGTTTTATCTGTAGGAAACTCAGAACCATTTTCCAAACTTTTTGAGAACTCAGGCGCCCTGCTTGGGCCTGGCTTCTCCTCATTAACTGCAACAATCTCCTGTACTTCAGCTACTTTCTCAGTTGTGACATTAACAACAGTTTCAGTTTGCTTATTTGCACTTTTTGGACATGCACAAACAAGATGTCCATTTTCACCACAACCAAAACATTTCATATTGTTAGTTGTAGCGTAGATTACATAATTAAACCCTTCGTGACTAAAATTAAGGGTGAGATCAATTTCATTAACATTCTCTTTCAGGACCATATAAACAAATCGTCTAAAAGACACCACGTGTTTTAAAAAAGATGATTTACTTCCTATTGGAATCATCTTTATTGGAGAGACCATTTTACCATATCTGGCGAGCATTCCAACAAGAACATCATTTTTAATAAATGGCGGAACATTGGACAGAGTCACTCTTTTGGACGGAGTGGAGAGAGGGAGTACAGATGTAAAAATACCCCCTATCTCAACACCACTCTCGACCAACAAATTCGCTAAGTCAATGGTCTTAACAAACAGAACGTTAGCGCTGTTCATCCGCGACGCCGACAGAACATTCTCATGCCCAACAACAGCACTCATCGCCAACACACACTCCTCTACACTTGCGGTAGTGTCAATTTTCACCCCATGACGTCTTGTCAAAAACTCTAAACTCTCCACATCTGGAGCAGCCATCCTCCCAGTACACAGACTGGGAGTTAACAACAACCCTCCCTAAAACGACCACTCTTAACTTACTGATAAACAAATCAAACAACAAACAATCAAAACCAAAACAACAAAACCAAAAAAAAAAAAAAAACAAATACGCAGAAAAGAAGAGAGAGAAAGAAAGAAAAAACTCCACTCACACCCGTCTGCACCACGCTCACGCCGCTCCGCACACACTCACTCAACAATCGCACTGGAAGTGTGTGAGAGAGAGAGAGAGAGAGAGAGAGAGAGAGTGTGTCTTGTGTTGTGTGAAAAGTGGACTGTTTTTTTAGAGTGATGCTGAAAATCCGTCATGTATTTTGAGTGAAGCTGTACAGCGATTGCTAGTTATTTGTGAATAAAACAGACGCACGTGAACTGTAGAAACCAGTTCCCGCTTCCTCCTTTAACTGCCCAACCCGAACCTTTGTTACACACATCATTAACATTTGCACAGCATTTAACCAAACAACAGAATCAAATACTACAACATATTTTACATCATACATGACAAATAACTGGCTGTGGTGCATCAATTTAATCACTTCCTTCAGTGCTTAGTCCACATAGGAACAGTGAGAACTCTACTAGAACTCAAACTCTGATTTAGCAGTTTGACAGACTGGTAAAATAAATATTTTACAACTTAATAGACTAAATATTAAATAAAAAAAATGACAAAAACATGCAAAGTAATCAAAATACTTTTTGTAACTGTATTCTGATTACCAATTATTAGATTCCTCCGTAAGGAGGGAATCTATTGTATTTGTCAGTTTTATTAGATTCCTCCGTAAGGAGGGAATCTATTGTATTTGACGGTTTTATTAGATTCCTCCGTAAGGAGGGAATCTATTGTACTTGACGGTTTTATTATTATTATTATTATTATTATTATTATTATTTATTATTATTATTCTCCTTGAGCCCAAATAGCTCTAAAGGTCACTGGTCAAAAGTTTTCTAAATTGGCACATTGATACTCCATGCCAACGGGTACCCCCAAACCAAGAATGGTCAACATTCGCCCATAGGTGGCGCTACAGGCCACTCCAAAATTCCCATTTTCTGGTCAAATATTTTCTAATTTTGTACATTGATACTACAGGCCAACAGGAACCCACAAACCAAGAATGGCCCACATTCGCCCATAGGTGGCGCTACAGGCCATGCCCCAAAAAAATATTTTCAAAGTGATACCATTTCCAAGCCATTTAACCAATTCTTCTGAAACTTGGTGTACATGCCTCATTTCTCATTGGGAACAAAAAAGCCTCAAGGATCCATAAGGTCCGGTATGGATTTTCCTGTACATTGAAAATGTTTCGTTTAGGATTCAGACAAAGACATGTTTTTGAATTCCTTAATTGGGAGGGTTTATCCCCAACCATCTACTGATCAATTTTAAATGATTTGCCATTTTGAGGAGGAATCCGCATTGCTGCTTGCAGCTATATTTAGATTCCTCCGTAGGAGGGAATCTATTGTATTTGACGGTTTTATTATTATTAGATTCCTCCGTAGGAGGGAATCTATTGTATTTGACGGTTTTATTATTATTATTATTATTATTATTATTATTATTATTATTATTCTCCTTGAGCCCAAATAGCTCAAAAAGTCACTGGTCAAACATTTTCTAAATTGGCACATTGATACTCCATGCCAACGGGTACCCCCAAACCAAGAATGGTCAACATTCGCCCATAGGTGGCGCTACAGGCCACGCCCAAAAAAAAAATTTTTCAAAGTGATACCATTTCCACACCATTTGTCCAAATCTTCTGAAACTTGGTAAACATGCCTCATTTCTCATGGGGAACAAAAAAGCCTCAAGGACCCATACTTCTGCCATTATGGATTTTCCTGTACAGTGAAAATTTTGGAAAACCTAAAAAACTCTTCTTCTCCTGAATCTTAGCTCCAATTGACATGGAATTTGGCACACATGTGTAGTATGTATGTCTTTCCAAACGTTACTTAGCAAAAATGAATACAATACAAAATGGCTGAAATGGACGTGTTTATGTAAATGTACACACAAAAGATGATCAAAATTTTTTTAAATCCCATTGATTTACAATGGCTGAGCAAAAGTGCCCCCTCTACTGGATAAATACGGTCCACATGTAAAATCCCATTCACTTACATTGGCTGAGCAAAGAGGCTCCCTCTACTGGAGTAACTCTGTCTACCACATTCAGCTCTTCTGTAGCAATCTCTCTAATGAAGCATTTCGGCGGAGCTCCAGACTTAGAAGCCAAATGACATATTACTTGTGTCTTCACGAAGGTAAGTCAATTGTGTGTTTTAATGCTTTCCAGTTTGAACATTCAAGCGATTTTACACTATTCAACTCAACAAAGGCAAAACAACTCAAATAAATGTTTGCGTGCAGTTTGTGTGACACAGTGAGCGAGCCGCGTCGCGTCTAACGCTCGCACGCCGATGAGAGTTCTCTTTCGCCTCGTGTTTGAACGGACAATTTCATGCACCAAAATACATGATATATTGGGGTGTCTGCTATGTCTCAAGTGAACAAACAGTTGATAAAGAAATCGGGTATCAATATACTGAATTATGAATTATTGAAGGGGTCTAGTGATGCCGCTGTGATGTCCTGTTAGATTTTTCTCTATGGAGACAGCGTTAACCTAACGTATCAAAACTTCCGAGTATGATGTTGTTTAATTGTCTCTGACAACACGCAATCCGCGAGGCGAGATCATTTTTGCTCGCATCTTCAAGAAGGTTTGTCGGTTGTATACAATGTTTGCCTGTTTGAACATTCGAGCGATTTTACACTAATCAACACAACAAATGTGAAAACAACTAAAATACATGTTTGCGAGCAGATTGTGTGACACAGCGAGCCGCGTCGCGTCTAAAACGCTCGCACTCCGATGAGATTTCGCTTTCGCTGCTGCTTGCGTCTGAACGGACAATTTCATACAACAAACTGTCAAAATACATGATATATTGAGGTGTCTGTTATGTCTCAAGTGAACAAACAATTGAGAAAGAAATCTGGTATAATTATATTGAATTCTGGCATTATTCCATGTGACGTCCTGCTATATTTTTCTCTCGAAACAGCAGAAACAACTTAAATAAAATACTGCGTCATTTTTGCCCATACAGATACATGCGAGACATCATTACGAACTATGAAATGTGTCCTTTTATTTGTGTACAATTACAATAACAACAAAACCTTGTGCTTTTGTAAAATAAAGAAAATAAACTGGGTGCTCAGACTGTCTTCGCGATAATCTTTCTGAAACATGTCACAAAATTCAAGTGAACCATCAACCATTCACGCAGTCTGTATTTTATCACCTCACACCCATAATCTCTGAAATGAATACAGATGCAAAAAGCACTGCACAGAACGAAAATAATGATACTTCACAGTTCTCAAAAGATTAAACTGGACTGTGCCTTGAATATCGTATCATGCGATAAAAGCCTCTTAAAGAGACAGTAACAATTTAGACTTCGCCCAGTGCATTGACATCCGAAGTAAATGAAAATTACAAATGGTATTATTTTAAGTTTTTTTTATTTCTCTCTTACGTGGTAGAATGCCAATTTTTTGAATGGCATGTAAAATGTAAAAACAATCACTCAATCTCCATTTTTTTCACTGGATCTGTTGCTATTTTAATGATTTAAAAATCAAAGCACTGACCATTAAAGTGTGAGCCTTTACATTTTGAAATAGTTATAAACAGTCACAGCTATGCAGTGTTATTATGTGCCTAGATAGTCTTTCAAATAAAATTAGTTTACCCCAAATAGATATTTCTCTCATCATTTACTCACCCTCTTTCTATCCCAGATGTGTATTTCTTTCTTTCTCAGCCCTGTTGGTGCTTTCAATGCACTTGAATGGTGATCAGAACTCGATTCAACAAAAATCACATAAATGCAACATAAAAAGTAACCCATAACACTCCAGTGGTTTAATCCATACTTTCAGAAGGGATATTATAGGTGTGGGTGTGAAAAAGATCAATATATGTAGTATATAGAGTATTTTTATTTTTTGTACTATAAATTGTCCACCCTGCTCAGGAGGGGTGATATGCTTATGTAAATCACACACAAAAAAAAAAAAAAACAGAAAAAGAACTCTTAAGAGAGAAGAGTGCTTGTGAAAGTGAAAGTAGAGATTTATAGTAAAAAATGACTTAATTATTGATCTGTTTCTCACCACTTCTCATTTACTTACATTGAAAGGACCAACAGAGCTGATGTATTCTTCTAAACATCTTCATTCAATTTCTGAAGAAGAAAGTCATACACATCTGGAACTGAATGAGTGTTAGGAAATGATCAAATATCCCTTTAACATTCACTTATTTTTACAATGCATAAAATGAATGCTAATTTCGTACATTGATACTACAGGCCAACAGGAAACCACAAACCAAGAATGGCCGACATTCGCCACTAGGGGGCGCTACAGGCCATGCCGAAATTCCCATTTTCTGGTCTAAAATGTTCTAATTTGTTACAATGGTACTACAGGCCAACAGGAACCCACAAACCAAGAATGGCTGACATTCGCCACTAGGGGGCACTAAAGGCCACGCCAAAATTCCCGTTTTCTGGTCAAAAATGTTCTAATTTGGTACATTGATACTACAGGCCAACAGGAACCCACAAACCAAGAATGGCCAACATTCGTCCCTAGGGGGCGCTACAGGCCACTCCAAAATTCCCATTTTCTGGTCAAAAATTTTCTAATTTTGTACATTGATACTACAGGCCAACAGGAACCCACAAACCAAGAATGGCCCACATTCGACCATAGGTGGCGCTACAGGCCATGCCCCAAAAAAATATTTTCAAAGTGATACCATTTCCAAGCCATTTAACCAATTCTTCTGAAACTTGGTGTACATGCCTCATTTCTCATTGGGAACAAAAAAGCCTCAATGATCCATAAGGTCCGGTATGGATTTTCCTGTACATTGAAAATTTTTCGTTTATGATTCAGACAAAGACATGTTTTTGAATTCCTTAATTGGGAGGGTTTATCCCCAACCAACTACTGATCAATTTTAAATGATTTGCCATTTTGAGGAGGAATCCACATTGCTGCTTGCAGCTATATTTATTATTATTATTATTATTATTATTATTATTATTATTATTATTATTATTCTCCTTGAGCCCCAATAGCTCAAAAAGTCACTGGTCAAAAATTTTCTAAATTGGCACATTGATACTCCATGCCAACGGGTACCCCCAAACCAAGAATGGTCCACAATCGCCCATAGGTGGCGCTATAGGCCAGGCCCAAAAAAATAATTTTCAAAGTGATACCATTTCCACGCCATTTGTCCAAATCTTCTGAAACTTGGTGTACATGCCTCATTCCTCATGGGGAACAAAAAAGCCTCAAGGACCCATAACTTCCGCCATGATGGATTTTCCCGTACGTTGAAAATTTGTGAAAACCTACAAAACTCTTCTTCTCCTGAACTGTAGCTCCAATTGACTTGAAATTTGGTACACATGTGTAGAATTGAAGTCTTTGAAAACATTACTTAGGAAAAATGAATACGATACAAAATGGCTGAAAGGGGCGTGTTTATGTAAATGTCCAAATTTTAACAATATATACGTGTCAATAAATCAAATGTAATTTTGACTGATGGTTTTTCAAACCTAACATGCTTCAAGATGACATCACTCTGAAGTACTGTGCAAAGAATGGCCATGCCAAAATTCCCATTTTCTGGTCAAAAATGTTCTAATTTGGTAAATTAATAGTACAGGTCAACAGGAACCCTCAAACCAAGAATGGCCAACATTCGCCCCTAGGGGGCGCTACAGGCCATGCCGAAATTCCCATTTTCTGGTCAAAAATGTTCTAATTTTGTACATTAATAGTACAGGCCAACAGGAATCCACAAACCAAGAATGACCGACATTCACCACTAGGTGGCGCTACAGGCCAAGCCGAAATTCCCATTTTCTGGTCAAAAAAGTTATAATTTGGTACATTGATACAACAGGCCAACAGGAACCCACAAACTAAGTATGTCCCACATTCGCCCTTAGGGGGCGCTACAGGCCACTCCCAAAATTTCGTTTTCTGGGCAAAAATTTTCTAATGTGGTACATTGATACTACTGGCCAACAGGAACCCACAAACAAAGAATGGCCAACATTCGCTCCTAGGGGGCACTAGAGGCCACGCCGAAATTCCCATTTTATGGTCAAAAATGTTCTAATTTGGTACATTGATACTACAGGTCAACAGGAACCCTCAAAGCAAGAATGGCCAACATTCACCCCTAGGGGGCGCTACAGGAGACGCCGAAATTCCCATTTTCTGGTCAAAAATTTTCTAATTTGGTACATTGATACTACTGGCCAACAGGAACCCAAAAACAAAGAATGGCCAACATTAGCCCCTAGGGGGCGCTACAGGTAATTCCCAAAAGTCCCATTTTCTGGTCAAATATTTTCTAATTATGTACATTGATACTACAGGCCAACAGGAACCCACAAACCAAGAATGACCCACATTTGCCCATAGGTGGTGCTACAGGCCACGCCCCCAAAAAATATTTTCAAAGTGATACCATTTCCATACCATTTAACCAATTCTTTTGAATCTTGGTGTACATGCCTCATTTCTCATTGGGAACAAAAACGCCTCAAGGATCCATAAGGTATGATGGATTTTCCTGTACACTGAAAATGTTTCGTTTAGGATTCAGACAGAAATACGTGTTTTTTGGATTCATCCATTGAGAGGGTTTAACCCCAACCCTCTACTGATCAATTTGAAATGATTTGCCATTTTGAGGAGGAATCCGCATTGCTGCTTGCAGCTATATTTATTATTATTATTATTATTATTATTATTATTCTCCTTGAGCCCAAATAGCTCAAAAAGTCACTGGTCAAAAGTTTTCTAAATTGGCACATTGATACTCCATGCCAACGGGTACCCCCAAACCAAGAATGGTCAACATTCGCCCATAGGTGGCGCTACAGGCCACGCCCAAAAAAAATATTTTCAAAGTGATACCATTTCCACGCCATTTGTCCAAATCTTCTGAAACTTGGTGTACATGCCTCATTTCTCATGGGGAACAAAAAAGCCTCAAGAACCCATAACTTCCACCATGATGGATTTTCACGTACGGTGTAAATTTGCGAAAACCTACAAAACTCTTCTTCTCCTGAACTGTAGCTCCAATTGACTTGAAATTTGGTACACATGTGTAGAATTGAAGTCTTTGAAAACTTAGGAAAAATGAATACAATACAAAATGGCTGAAAGGGGCGTGTTTATGTAAATGTCCAAATTTTAACAATATATACGTGTCAATAAATCAAATGTAATTTTGACTGATGGTTTTTCAAACCTAACATGCTTCAAGATGACATCACTCTGAAGTACTGCGTAAAGAATGGCCAACATTCGCCCCTAGGGGGCGCTACAGGCCATGCCAAAATTCCCATTTTCTGGTCTAAAATGTTCTAATTTGGTACAATGGTACTACAGGCCAACAGGAACCCACAAACCAAGAATGGCCGACATTCGCCACTAGGGGGCGCTAAAGGCCACGCCAAAATTCCCTTTTTCTGGTCAAAAATGTTCTAATTTGGTACATTGATACTACATGCCAACAGGAACCCACAAACCAAGAATGGCCCACATTCGACCATAGGTGGCGCTACAGGCCATGCCCCAAAAAAATATTTTCAAAGTGGTACCATTTCCAAGCCATTTAACCAATTCTTCTGAAACTTGGTGTACATGCCTCATTTCTCATTGGGAACAAAAAAGCCTCAAGGATCCATAAGGTCCGGTATGGATTTTCCTGTACATTGAAAATAATTCGTTTAGGATTCAGACAAAGACATGTTTTTGAATTCCTTAATTGGGAGGGTTTATCCCCAACCATCTACTGATCAATTTTAAATGATTTGCCATTTTGAGGAGGAATCCGCATTGCTGCTTGCAGCTATATTTTAAATTGTAACTGTAGTGGAATACAGACAAAGACAGACTAAACCCCTACTGGTAAAGGATAGCTTTTGTTGCATCTGCATCAACACTGTAAATTTGTTATACATGATTGACATTTATATTTCAGATTAAATGTATTTCGAGCTAACAGATCTGCTGGTAAAACTTTTACATAAAGTATGCTTAGACCATGCTAATTCTATGCTTTTGGCTTTCTGAAACTACCTCCTCTTAGATAACATGCTGTTGTGCTCTATTAAAAGTTAATCTTTTCTTGTACTCAGACTAGTTTATTATTTCTTAAGGGCTTGGTAAACACTTCAGGGCAAACAAAGATATGAGAATTAAATTAAAAGGAAAAATTGTTCAACAACATACTTGACCCCATTTTCCATAACCTGACCACCTTTCCCCCAAGATAAAATGGGTCTATTTCACCATTCATGTGAAAAGCACCCTTATTTGTCCTTTATCTTTTGACATAAACTGTTGAATGCAGAATCAGACTGGAGAATGTCAATCAACTCTGATTTTGTATTCATAGAATTAGTAACAGTTTAGTGCAATAATATTGGCAGAGTTACCTAGAGTTTGCAAAATTTCCTTACCCTTCAAACTTTTAACATTTATCTTTTCATTAACTTCAGTCTTTTCTTGAAGGCAATTGCACTGATAGGACACATTATTAAATTTTGGCTCATACCAGATTACTGCTATCATCACTATCTCTCTTTTTCTTGACATATATTTTTATTTAGGATGAACATGTATGCTAATTTTATTTAATTTTAGATATGTGAACATATATCACCCCCCCCCCACTATCTCTTTGACCAGGCATCCTTTGTGTAAATACTCACACTAGAAATGCCAATACATGCAGTCAGAAATTTAAGTCAGAAAGATTCCATTTGAGAAAGGGGATGTAGTGTTATGGAAAATAACCGTAAGAACGGGAATCCATGCTCAGAAATTACCAACAATAAGGGACACAAAGATTGTGCTAGATACTCACCAACCATTCAGCCAAACATTGCCCTCAGCCATTAAACAATCTCAGTTTGCTTGGTTTCTAGTTCTATGTGGATAGAGAAGTGGTCTGCTGAGTGTGACTGATTTTAGCAATTGATTTGTGCAGCATGGACTATTACACCTTAAAACATGGGACAAACAGTGGGAGACTCACTGAGCTTAAGTAGCAGTGGCTACATGTGGGAGAGAACTCTGTCCATGGAATGATACATCACAAACATCTCTGAGCCTGACACAAGCAGTTTCATCTCATATTTAGTGAACAAGTAGACCATTAAACAAATTAAATAATTGATGCAGCAAATTTGGAAAGAATTAGAGATAAATGTCACAAAAGGCTATGATGATTTGTGTTGTCTATGTGGCTGACCAGATGGAGAACGGATTTAAACTGTTTTAATGCTCTAGCACTGTCATTGATAAATAGAGTATTAGCATGTCATAATAGCAGCTACCCTCGTCTGCATGCACAACGTTTACCTCGGAGATCTGTGTGAAAATCTGTCATTGAAAAAATCTCAAGGGTAAACTATTTTCCCCTTGTCTTTTGCATTCAAGCTTGCATCTTGCCCTCTTGACCCTTTTATCCAGATATTATTTTTAAAACTATTTTGTTGTCTATTAATAATGTCAATTGATGTGTATTGTAAGGCTCTCTTTAAGTGGTAATGACTAGTTCCCCGTCTGTCGCTCACTTCGACGTTGTGTCGAAGAAGCGACACTAGGGGTCTCTCTTGAGTGCCGAATATGCCTCTGATCTATGAAAAAAGGCCAATGAGAAGTTGGCAGACAGTATTTGCATACCCCGCCCCCGGACATATGGGTATACATGTGGGGAAATATGTCTAGTTCATTCAGGATTTTTATGAGTAGCCAGAACTGGTCCGGCCACAACAGTGGCTCGACTCAGCAACGTGGCCGGGAGGACACAACGTCTCGTTCCCTCCATCAGGGAACGGAGGTTACATACGTAACCTAGACGTTATTTGGTATACCTGAAGACAGAATGTAACATAATGTAACTATTTATTTATTGCCACCAGTACATAGACAGTACAAGTTCTTATTTCAGGAATCAACCTAACTGACAACTGGGGATAATAAGTAAGTATGTAAATATATAAATCAAGTCTAAAATCAGATTCAAAATATACATAAAATAAATGCACACTTGTGACCACACAATTGAATGCTGTGTTATTGTTATGCACCAAGTTGCTTAAAATTTACATTTAGGCAGAATTTAATATTTGGTAGAATTGAGTTTTGTTTTTAACATTAGTGGTTCAAGCCCGAAGGGCAAGGAACCTATTATAATTGTTAAGATTTGTATTATTAGTAATATTATCATTATTATACCGCCATAAATCTGATCGGGCAGAGGGAGCCGTAAAGCCTAGAGACTTGAAACTTGGTTAGATGCAGTAGTATTGCTCACTACTCAGAAACACAGACTCGGCTAAATCAGACAATGGGGGGGTGGTACAGCAATAAAAAATGCGTAACTGCTCATAACTCCTAGACTGTTTGTCATAGACTCAAGTACTTCATACCATTGGAATGACCTTGGCTCAATCCAAACAAAATGTATATCTCAGATTTCATTTCCATCTATTAAAATATTCCGCCATCTTGGATTTTTCATAAAACCTACTTTTGCGATCCAGTCCTAGGTATTTCATCCTACTAGGACCAAACCAGTGCCAAACGATTCTATGAAGTATCAATATCAAAAGTTACCAAAAAATTTGAACTTTCGGCTCGAGCTAACTATGGATTGTGAAAACATCGGAAGTAGGAGTGGACAATTCTACGTAAATGGCTATAACTCTTGAAGGAAATGAGATATCTTCACCAAAATTATCATGCTTATGTAAGAGGTCAATCTTTGGTTGCCCAGAAAAGCTGGCACAGTTTTGCCACATACTGGCGCTATAATACCAAAACACATGAAATTGGCTGTAACTACGCAATCATTAGTATAATTGAGATGAAAATCGTCATGCAGTGTCTTTGTCCAAGGTGCCATGACTGTCTATGAGGACATTGGTGTATCTAAAAAAACAGGGCCTCCATCGGCCAATGAATTTTGAGCACCTATTAGACAAGGTTAACGCAGGCCGATTGGCACAAAACTCAGTGGGCTTGTTTGACTTCTGGCCCTAGATGTCTGTGAGAAATTTGAAAGAAATCAGACACTGAGTGCTGCTAACGAGTTTTACGCCCCAGTAATCACACTGACTTTCAAACATAGACACAATATGCATATCATATTTTAGATCTCCTCATTCTGAACAACATTACCTCAAGAAGCACTGCTGTCAATCAAATCGTTCATTAAATATTCACGATTTTGGAAAAAAACTACTTTTGTGAACTAATCCTAGGTTTTATCTCAAACTCAATAAAAATAATGCAGTACAATTCTCTGGACTCTCTAGGTCAATAGTTGTGGAATTAACTTTACCCTTTGGATATCTATAACAGGGTCATTTAGAAAATGGGTGTGGCAAAATAGACTCAAAAGCCTATAAATCATAAACGAAAAGTAAAAACTTCAAGAAAGTAGGTGAGCACATGCAACAAATAATTCTAAAGAAGCATACAAACTGTTATGGATATTGGACAATAGGTCACAATAACTCTTAAAAAGCTTTATAAACCTTATATTTCCGTAGTAAATTGTCTGTACTGGCTGTAAATTGTGTTTTCCATCTATGATCTAGGTGGTTACATGCTTGCTAAAGAATACCAATACCTTTTTACGCATGTGCGTAAAAGCCTTAAACTGCTTGCACCACGTTAATTGCTGTTTGCAGATATATATTTATTATTATTATTAATAATAATAAATGTAACTTTTTTTAATGTTGTATTAAGCAACAAAACACCCGTGATTTTACCACAGTTATGGGCTTTGTGTCATGACAATCATCAGCCCATAACCTTGGGAAATTCACTGTAATGAACAGCCTCTCATTTTAAATAAAGAACATAAATAAAGCTCCAAACTTGATCCTAATAATAGTTTAGAGAAACACCGTCTGTGTGTAGATGATGAGGCTTGGACACATCTTCAGTGATGAACCCAGGGTTGTCGGGTGTTTCGGGTCTAAACATCAGACACACTCACCTGGGTGACCCAACCTGGGATGATCAGTCCCCAGCTTGTGTCTAAGCGGCACACTACACCATGATCCCCCCTCTTGATCCACAACCACCTTGAAGCTTTTTCCACAGCTTCAATGATGTTCCTGGTGGATTTTATTTCCTGAAACCCTCTGATGCCAAGGAGCCTGAGTGCCCAGTGCAGAGACTGCCCTGGAAATCCCCTGCGGCCCACCTCGATAGGCTCACAGCAGGCCTTCCATCCATTCCCTCTACAGGCCTCTAGCAGCTCAAGGTATTTTGGCCCTATTCCGCTCATGGGCTTCCTCTAGGGGACTGTAAGTTCCAAGATCACTACCTGCTTTGAGGAGTCAGATGTTAAGACCACGTCTGGCCTGAGTCTTGTTTTCTCAATGTGCTCTGGGAACTTCAGCTGTCTCCCGAGGTCCACTTTCAGCTGCCAGTCACGAGCTTTGGCTAGCAGCCCTGCTGAGGTCTTCCGCTATGCCTGCGTTTTCTCCCCTGCCCTGACGAAGGCGATGTTGTGCCTTGCTGGGAGCTGCTGTTTGCTCTGTCGTATTCCTGTGCAAATGGTATCTGCTACTGTCTTCAACACCTGGTCATGGTGCCATGTGTACCTCCCCTCTCCCAGGGCTTTCAGGCAGCAGCTCAGGATGTGCTCTAGAGAACCTCTTGCCAGACACAGTGGGCATGCTGGAGTTTCCACAAGACCCCAAGTATGCAGATTGGATGGGCTTGGGAGGACATTGTATACCGAATGAATCAGAAATTTTAGTCTCACTGGTTCTGACTTCCAAATTTCTGTCCAGGTGATCTTTCTGGTAGATGCATGGTCCCAGGTCGTCCAAGCTCCCTGCTAACACATGGCCACTGTCTTACTGTGGCACTCCTCCTCTACCTCAGCACGAATCCGTCCGTATGGGGTTCTCATCACCCCCAGGGCACCCCTGGGGGTATCTTTCCAAGGGATTTTCTGTAGCTAAGTGTGGGTGCTCCCTCACGGGAACTGCAGTTCGGCTCATTGCCCGGTTGCCATCTCTCCGCGCTGTCCACTGTCTCTCCAGTCATCACCACCCTCTTCGCAGTTGTCATCCTGGAAAGGCTTCCTAGAAGTCACTGGCCAGGCCAGACTTATACTAGTTTAGAGAAACACCACTGTATGTAGATGACGCGGCTTGGACACATCATCAGTGATGAACCCTGGGTCGTCGGGTGTTTCGGGACTAATCATTAGACACCCTCACCTGGGTGACCCAACCGGGGTTGATCAGTCCCCAGCTTGTGTCCAAGCGGTACGCTACACCATGGATCCCCCCTCTTGATCCACAACCACCTTGAAGCTATTTCCACAGCGTCAATGATGTTCCTGGTGGCTTTTCTTTCCTGCAACCCTCTAATGCCAAGGAGCTTGAGTGCCCGGTGCAGAGACTGCCCTGGAAATCCCCTGAAAGAAATAGTTTTCTTTCCCTTAGCTCCCTGTTTAAACAAATCTCCTCAAGGAACAGAATAAATTGGTTTAATTATATTGATTTAATCTCACTTATGATGATGTAGGTAAAAATGTCTGAAAAATAGCAACAATATTAAACAAAAAATGCTTAATTTTAAAACAAGGTCATTGATTTGAGTTTTGCTATGTAGGTTCCATCAAATCATATATTGATCTTTATTTTTAACAACTCTGAGGCATAATATCATGCTACTTGGAAGCATTGATGGAATAGCCATTCCATTTTCACCATCACAAACATTGGATACATTTTCTAAAGTAAATCAGTATGAGAATGTTTGTTTGCCAAAGAGCAGTGGCTTTCACCTACAATGCAGCAACTGAAATATATAGTTCTATGAGTCTTTTAGACATTTCAGCATGATATATAAAAAGAGTCTTGAGCAGTACATTTGTGGAAAGTGTTGATGAAATGACAAGAATAGTGCTTTTCTGCCATGGCAACTAAGAAAAGGACCTAAATAATATGGCAATTCTTTGGATGTCATGTAATGACAGTTATTACCATTAGCAACTGGTTAAATGAGAGGAACTTTTGAGAACAGAAGATATATTCACATCTTATAATATGACTGTGCCCTTTTTGGTGGATTTTTACCTCAAGATCCATAATGGGTTCAGCTCAATTAGCATTTAATTAAAAAGTGTATTTAAATCTTCTCTGAGTGATGTTAAACTTAAATAAAACAAAGACACTTGACTTGACATAACTACTATGTACTAACATTTAATATTTACAAGATTATGTATTTACTGCATGTCTACATGTTGTTCTGCAAAATTCCCACATTTACTGCTACTGAGGTTGAGGTATGGATACATTTAGGAGTAAGGGTAGGGTTAGGATTAGGTGTTAGAGTTTGGTTTTGGGGAGGGTTGGGTTAGAGGTAAAGTTAACAGTGTAACTACAAATGCAATTAAATGCACGTACTTTAAATGTAATTACAATGCAACAACATGTACGTACATAATGCGTACATTGTATCAAATGGTTAAGTACATAATAGTAAAGGCCACCTAATATAAAGTGGGTCCGAAGAAAAGGAAAGAAGAATGGAAAAGAAAAGTAAATAATGGTTGTCTAACACCATAAGCAAATTCATCAATGCGTCCTTAACTTTGATGAAGAGACCCTTCTTCATCAGTCACCATACATATGATGTTCTTATGTATTTAGTCATTTAATGCATTGTTCACTCAAAAATTAAAACAACAGTGAACAGACAACTGTGTGTGTGTGTGAGAGAGAGAGAGAGAGAGAGAGAGAGAGAGAGAGAGAAAAAGCTTAAGTATGAGGAAGAAACATTCGGTAACTTTATATGGACGTATGTACATTGCACTAAATTAATTACAATTATGTGAGTGACATTTATTTTTCAGTGGCTTAAGTGTACATATATTTTTAGCATCACTGAACATACACATCGAGTACATATTAGACCCAGTATGGCCTTTGTAATGGCAGATGCACTCCCTCGTTTAAAGATGAGATGCTATTTACTTAATTCTGCCAATGAAATGGTATGACTGACATATTAATGGTGAGGCTTTTGACAGCCAGCCTTGCCATCACAGTGTGGGAGACTTTCTGAAATGAAAATTAGACAGTGCTACTCTTCCGCATCCATATTATTTCACAGGTAACGCCTGTGATAACTAGGACTTTCTTTGATGTTTAAATTAATTACTCCATGCCACATCTTTTCTGAGCTCTTTTTATAACAAAAAGATAAATGACTAATGCTTTGGATGGGGACTTTGTGAAGTTGTGTATATATTTTTTGAGGAACCACAAAATACATAGATTAAAACAGCACAGCTTGACATTTTTTTCCCATTACCTTTGACATGCTTATTTATTATGGCATAGTGACAGTTTTTATTGTTAACAATTTAAAAATTATCTTTACATTTAAATTAGTGATCCTGTGGCTTTTTTCCACACAATTTAAACAAGTCACTTCCTGACATGTCCAGTGAACTGGTTACTATAGGGAAAATGTTTTGTAAGAGATCTAGCTACTTGTATGTGCTTTGAGTAAACACACAGCTTACAGTATGGTATTTTTCTGAGCCACATGTATCCATACCCATGTGCATTGGTTTGTATTATGAATATGTAAACACTTAAATAATTTAGTCATTTAGATTTTATCCAAAGTGACATCACACTGCAAAGTTCTAATCGTACCTGGGGACGTACAAAAGTTAGAGCAAAAGACAAAATACAGTGGAATAATATAATTAGGAATAATACATTTTAGATGTGTAGAATGCAAGTTATTTATGTTTGTGGACTGATTACATGCTCATGGAAGATATATGTCTTCAGCAGTTTTTTTTTAATGTTAAGAAGGTCATAACAGATTGTGTGGGGATTGGAAGTGCATTCCACCACTGAGAACAGAGAATGTGAATTATCTGGAGAGTGACTTTGTGCCTCATTGCAATGGAAGCACCAGGTGTCACTCAGTCTTAGATTGCAGAGAGCAAGTAGTGACATTGTCCTGGGAGAGTGAGTTGAAGTAAGAGGCTGCTGTTCCTTTAGCTTTCCTGACGGCCATAATCAAAGCGTTGAATTTGATGTGGGCAGCTACAGGTTGCTTCCAACAAATATAGAATTCTGGAAAACTTGCCGCAACATCATCACTCATTATTTTCCACATGCAAATGAGCTTACTATTCGTAACTTCACCAATAGTGGTGAACCTGCAGCAGACCTTTGGCGAAAATGAAGAGTTTGCTGCAAAGTGCATTTACATGTGAAAATTGAAAATGAGATGTTTTGTAAGGATGGGAGTGATGTGAGCCCTCTTTGGTTGGTTGAAGGCCAGACGTGCTGCCGTTTTCTGGACCAAATGTAGTGGTTTAATTGTGTTAGTGGGAAGGCTGGGCCAACAGAGCATTTCAAAAGTAAATTCCTGATAAGACAATCACTTGGATCAACAGCATTTGGGGGATAATATGGAGTTTCAAAAGTATAGCCACGAGACATAAAGAGTGTGTATGTACAAATTTCTGCCCAAAAACATTGGCCATATTCACGTCCATCATTAGTGCCTTAGTTTAAACTCGATTTTTGCCCTTTTTTTTTTAAAGAAATGGAGGGACAAGTCAAAATACATATTTGTGTTAATCAACATTATGCCCCAAATGCAAACTAGCCTTAATTCTTTAAGGCTAGTTTGAGGCTAATTTAAGGCTATGCTAAGTTTACACATTCAGTTACAATTATTGCTATTATATTACTACTACCACACAATACAGACATATACACACATATGTTTTAGTAATGGTGAACAAAGTCAATCTGAAAGTCGACAGGATTGATATTCAACACATCAAACCATGAATGAACAAAGAAAAAGAAAAAGACAGTCTAGAGTTAATTTGGTAAAGTTCTCTTTTATGATTTACTTTGAAAATGCTCAGGCGTATGGGTGAATTTTTGGTGAGCCTTTTACCTGAGGTATTAAGAAGAACAAAAAATGAAAATAATAATAAATGCAGCTAAAGTTCCTTAGACTAAAGGGAATTGATTGTCTTTGAACCTGCTTCTTTCATCCTGTGTTCTTTGGTCTGGTTTGCCCATCTCACAAGTTCATGTCAAGTAAATTAGTGATGTAAACTATTAACATCACACATTGACACACAGTGTATTATGAATGCCTTTTTCACACGGAACCTATATTTAGTAAAGACTAACAAATCGGTTAAATTGAACATATGAGATGCAGTATAGCCTTTGCAATGGCTGTTCCTGAGATGCTCTCCCTCATCAAATGTAGTAGTAAAGATTAAATAATGTGTCCCTAGATTTCTGTGCAAATAAAAGTGCCAAAAAGATTACAATTATGCTTTGAATATAAAGATTACTGGTCTCTAATGTTCACTTCAGAGTTCATGGATAAAGAACATGTCTTACCATAAATACGTTTATATGTTGGTTTGGGCTCAGATCATTTTCATGAGCTGTATGCAAAGATGATTTTTCATTTTTGTTTTAAGCAGACCTTTTCTCTGCATGCAACTGCTCATTTGCCAGGACATCAACATTCAGATGCAAACCTCAGACATCAACATTCAGATGCAAATGGTTGAGAGTCATACATTTTTCTTTTCTTTTTTTTATGCAATAAAAAGCTCCTTCTGACTGAAAACAATTTCTTTTGATATTTTATTGTATTTTATGTTGCATTTGACACGCATGGTATCAAAAATGTTTCAGTGGTGAATTATACATTATACATTAGCAAGCAGAAGGTGTCCTGGCCATGGAGGGTGATAAATTAAAATCTGTAATACTCACCTTGCTGCTGCCTGCAAACTGCATGGCAAGCTGTGTACTGAATGACAATTACTGTAGACGTTTATGATTTCATGTCAGCATGAATTTAATTGCTGTACTGTAGCAACCTGTCTGCCCAGTCAAATTATGCTGCCATGGGCAGGAGGACAACTTGATCTAAAAGTTAGACACAGACCCAGGGCCAGCACAGGCCAAATTGGTGCCCTACGCAGAGTTCTGTGATCATCTGTTGAGGCAGTGGGCGGAGTGCGAGGCGATAATCTGATGTGATGCAAGGTGAGAGGGAATCGTCTGTGTTTTGCAACTGCTATCAGTTACTTGAATAACATATAACTTCCGAGGAAGGGCAGAGTGTGGAGTTTCAGATGCCCCCTAGGGTAAGGTGGCACACTCCTAGGGGGTTGATGCCCTACGCAGACTGTGTAACATGTGTACTGCAAGGATTATCTATTATCTAAGTCTTTTACATCAAACTTCACTTAATTATAAATAAATAAATAAAACTAAGGCAAATAAAACTAAGTACACACCTGACAATTACTGTACAGTACAAGTAAACAAACTGCCTGTCCAGTGTTACTTTTAATCCAGAGAGCTCTAAACATTCAAACGTTTTTTTAGTACTACAGTAGTAAAAAAAAAAATGCTTTGTGCTATACAGTAATAATAAACCCTACTGCAATAATAATAATAATAATAATAAACAAATAAATAAAATGTCCAAAAGACAATTGAGATCTGCTATAAATGAAAATAAAATATCTTATAAGTATAGTCAAAGGGCAAATTATAAATGACCGGCATTGAAGAAAATATAATTTTCTGTTCTCTACAGTGTGATAAAGCAAAGTTTTACACAGGTTTTCTGTCTGTCACATGGTAATGCGGTACACAGAGGAGTTTCAGTGTTGTACCTTGTTCTGCTCTGTGCTAGCATCCCTGGCCTTTATTAAATAGAGTTCCTCAGGTACGGGACTGATTCAGTCTGCCAGTATTAGCTCCCTGTTGGTGGGGCAGCTGATAGGAAGTCAGGTCAGCCATCATGTATATATTACTGCAAAAGTAAAAATATTATATTTGGTGACAAACACTTCAAGAGATTTGCCCTCACTACAAATCAACATGGGTTTACTACATATTTTAACCATGGTATTTGTAGTAAAATCATAGTAACCACAAAATTAACATGGTTACAGGCATGGTTAAAATACTATAGTAAAATCATGGTTACTATATGTAAACAACAATCTTACTGTTTTAAAACAATGGTTAATTGTATCAAAACTATGATTTCTGCCAAGAAATCAGTGGTGACAGCATTCATTGTTACTTCAGTACAATATTACTATGGTAAAACCACGGCTACTATATGGCTACTACAGTATTACTGAATAAAACCATGGTTAATTTTCATTAGTGTCCTTAACCATATATTTTTTTTCTTTAATTTCTAACTCAGCATTTAACTTAACACCTGCATTTATGCTGCATGCATCAACATAAAGTAAATTTCATACTCTACTCAACATATATTTAACATTCATAAACTGTACATCACTATAGAAGGAAAAACCTTGTTGTTAAAATGGATGCTAGAAGGGATGTTGTAATGCAACACAAGTGTTTTAATCATATGGGGAAATCCCACATCTTCATCAACGGAGTAGGGCAACATAACTTTGGCAATGAACACTCCAAGCACTAGCACTGATTTCCTTAAAGAGGGAAGGGAGTGTGTCTGTGAGCAGTGTGTGCCGCGTACTATACGTCCTTGGGTGATGTCGGTGTAAACAAATAATCAAACTTCGATGTATTACCAGTGTACGACTCTTGCATAAAGCAATGTCTGCAAACAGTGCCTGTTTTGTAAAGGTTTTATGACCATTGCTGTTGTGATTGACTGCAAAAAGAAAAAGTTCCCAGACAGGAGACTTGAATGACGCAGGGGCTTCTCTATCTTGTGGCTTGATTTCACAGCTTGCCATTCTCAACTTCACTCTAATGTGTGCAGAACTGTGATGTCATCAACCGATTTAACATACTAAAAGTTAATAGGACTGCTTCTCTCTATAGAAAGTTGACCCACGTGAAACAGGCAAAGCGTGTCTACAGAGCGATATAGGTGAATTAGCTGAGATTATTACTGCGCATGTATATTTTTTCTCTTTATTTTCTTTGCCAAACTGCATGACCAGATGCATCATTAAACTTGAGGTGAACAACAGTGCAAATGCTTACCGAACCGTGGGTGTGGAACCTTGTGGTTAGTTTTTTTTTACTGAGAAAGGTTACACACCTAGTATGTCCCATACACATGTCTGTCAGTACCACTTTGGCCTGAATCAATTAAATATTTTATTTAAAGAATGAAAAAAAAAAAAATAGGAAATCGTTATACACAACATAAGCAAGGAAATCAACCATTTATGTGGCCAACTTTTCTCTTTGAAGCCTAACTTTTTGAAAGAAATAGATGAGTAGTGTGGCTTCCATAATCAGTGGCAGCTGTTTATATCAAGCTCTACTTCTGTATGATGCAGAAAATGACTTATTACTTCTTGATAACTTCTTGATCTTGTATTTAACGCATGGAAGCAGTGAGCCTATGGAGGCTGCTGGGACTGCACAAGAAAAGAACCACCCTTCTGATTGTAATGTTTCAGGCAGGCAATGACACAGGAGCAGACGAAGACGATGATGTAAGAACCCAGGTGCAGTTTATTTACAATAGTGAAATCTAAAAACCATAAATCCACATGTGAAACATAACAAACATAAACATGAACTTGACTATACTTAAACTAGTCTTGACTTGACTTGACTTGAATTGATTAGACACGACTCTACTCAAAAAATACTCGACAAAGGACAATGGCAAACATGAGGGCTTAAATACATGGATATGGGCAAACATAAGCCAATGAACAAACAGAACTCTAAACAAGATAAAAAGACAATAAGCATAAACCAATTACATGAAAGAACCAATGACAAGACACATAAACAGGACATAAGGGAAAACGTCTCGGTTACTGACATAACCGCCGTTCCCTGATGGAGGGAACAAGACGTTGTGTCGCTGAGTTGACACTAGGGGTCGCTCTTGCGGAGCACGGCCATCTCTGATTTTGAGAAAAGGCCAATGAGAATTGGCATGTGGAATTTTCATGCCACTCCCCCGGACATACGGGTATAAAAGGAGTGACGCTGCAAATACACATCAGGTATCGCATTGAGGAGCCGAGCCAAAGACCCGGCGCTTTCAGCGGATGGTTCAGTAATGTGGCTAGCGGGAACACAACGTCTCGTTCCCTCCATCAGGGAACGGAGGTTACGTCAGTAACCGAGACGTTCCCCGTCTGTCACTCAGTCGACGTTGTGTCGCTGAGTTGACACTAGGGGTCCCATGGAAAATGCCACAGAGCTGAACCGAGTTACGCAGACAAGCGGTGCGAGACGGGCAAACCTCCGTGTGCCTCGTAGCCAGCGCAGCAAGCCGTCGCATAACTACCCCCAACACACTGGCAGGCATGAAGCGGTCCCCTGCACCTAGGGGGAACAGCTAACTGCTCAGAAGTATAAGGACTGGCTGGCCCAGCCGGGGCCTTCTCTCTATTTTTCTCCCCTGTAAAAGAAACGCAATCGTTCGGCTGGGGGCCAAATATAAATGGTCCAAGCTGGGGGGGTGTCCCTCCAAAGAGGAGGACACCGCGGAGACCACACCCGGCCCCAAGAGGGGGGGGGTTTAGGTGGAATACACACACGGTCTTACCGGCTAGCAGCGGAAGCACATCATGTGGAACGGCGCCGTAGTAGACCCTACCCAAAGGTGGGGAGGGGTTACTACAAACACGGCGACCCAGGGCAGAGGGCCCTCTGTCCAAGGAAGACGCGGTTTGCCGGTAGGGAAACCATTTTGCGGGATATACATCACACAGGGTTGCCAAAGGGGGCAACCAGCACATGTGGAGCACTTACCTCAGTACGGGGGCCTAGTGACGCCTGTACCGGGGTGGCAGTGAGCCTCTCCGAAGACTCGACAGCCGCTAGGCTAGGGAGGAAGAACGTAACTGGGGAAAAGAGCGCACGTCTTCACCTCAAGGGAGGGGAAAGGCTCTATGCACAAGCGATACACCCGGCCAGCTGACCCGAACTTACCTGTTTGTGTCACCTGATAACACACGGGACGAAACTGGCTCAACCCTGAGGTTATAGAACATTGCAAAGTTGTTAGGTGTTGCCCAACCCATGGCTCTACATATGTCTGCTAGAGAGGCGCCATGGGACAACGCCCATGAAGCCGCAATGCCCCTGGTAGAATGGGCTCGTAGGCCAGCAGGGGGCGGCACGTGCTGGGCATGGTATGCCATCGTGATGGCATCGACGACCCAGTGGGCGATCCTCTGTTTGGAGACAGCGCTTCCCTTCCGCTGTCCGCCAAAGCAAACAAAGAGCTGCTCGGAGCTTCTAAAGCTCTGCGTGCGGTCCAAGTAGATGCGAAGAGCACGCACCGGACACAGCAACCTAAAGATTGGGTCTGCCTCCTCCAGGAGCAGCGCTTGCAGGTTCACCACTTGATCCCTAAAGGGGGTCGTGGTAACCTTGGGCACATAGCCCGGTCAGGGTCTCAGGATGACGTGAGGGTAAGCCGGACCGAACTCTAGGCACAGTTTGCTAACAGAGAACGCCTGCAGGTCCCCTACCCTCTTGATGGAGGTGAGCGCCGTCAGGAGGGCAGTCTTCAGAGAGAGCGCCTTTAGCTCTGCTGACTCAAGGGGCTCGAAGGGAGCTCCCCGAAGGCCCCGAAGAACCACAGAGTGGTCCCACGAGGGAACGAGGCGCGGCCTGGGGGGGTTTAACCTCCTCGCACCTCTCAGGAACCTGATGATCAAATCGTGCTTCCCTAAATACTTACCTTCCACTGCATCATGATGTGCCGATATAGCGGCTACATACACCTTCAAGGTGGAGGGGGACAGCCGTCCCTCCAACCTTTCCTGCAGAAAGGAAAGCACTGATCCAACTGCGCATCTCTGGGGGTCTTCACCACGGGAAGAACACCACTGAGCAAACAGACGCCACTTCAGGCCATAAAGACGCCTCGTTGATCGTGTCTACCACCGCTGGTGGTAGGCCACCTAAGTCTACTGCGTCCCGTCCAAGGGCCAGACATGGAGATTCCAGAGGTCTGGTCGCGGGTGCCAGATGGTGCCCTGACCCTGAGAAAGAAAGTCCTTCCTCAGGGGAATTCACCAGGGGGGGGCTGTCGCGAGGAGCGTGAGGTCCGAGAACCAAATCCGGGAGGGCCACTAAGAGGACCTGCTCCCTGTCCTCCCTGACTTTGCACAACGTCTGTGCAAGTAGGCTCACTGGGGGAAACTCATTCTTGCGAAGCCCCGGGGGCCAGCTGTGTGCCAGGGCATCTGTGCCGAGGGGGGCCTCGGTCAGAGAGTACCAAAGTGGGCAATGGGAGGATTCCGGGGAAGCAAACAGGTCTACCTGCGCTTGGCCGAATCGACTCCAGATCAGCTGAACCACCTGGGGGTGGAGCCTCCACTCTCCCCTGGATGTAACCTGCCACGACAGCGCGTCCGCTGTGCTGTTGAGGTAACCTGGGATGTGAGTGGCCTGCAGCAACTTGAGTCGGTGCTGACTCCAAAGGAGGAGACGGCGGGCAAGTTGTGACAAGCAGCGAGAGCGTAGACCACCTTGGCGGTTGAGATACGCCGCCGCGGCTGTGTTGTCCGTCCGGAGCAACACGTGCTTGCCCCGGATCAACGGCAAAAGCCTCCTCAGGGCAAGTAGTACTGCCAGCAACTCGAGGCTGTTGATGTACCAATACAGTCGCGGGCTCGACCAAGGGCCGGCGACTGAGTGCCCGCTGCACACGGCACCCCAGCCCCGTTGGGAGGCATCTGTCGTAACCACGACGTGCCTGGAGACCTGGCCTAGGGGAACTCCTGCCCGTAAGAATGCTAGGTCTGACCAGGGGCTGAGAGAGCGGCAACACGTCTGCGTGACAAGGACGCGGTGTGTGCCGTGGCGCCAAGCTCGTCTCTCGACTCGGGTCTGCAGCCAGTGTTGGAGTGGTCTCATATGCATCAAACCAAGCGGTGTAACCGTGGCTGATGATTTCAGTGGGACCAACGTGTTCTGTCTGAACGTACGCAGACAGCTCAGCACTGACTGTGCGTGCTCGCTGGTGAGACGCGCCAACATTGAGATCGAGTCCAACTCCATACCGAGAAAAGAGATGCTCTGAACCGGGACGAGCTTGCTCTTTTCCCAGTTGACCCGAAGCCCGAAGCAGCTGAGGTGCCTGAGCACCAAGTCCCTGCAAGCACACAACATGTCTCGCGAGTGAGCTAAGATTAGCCAGTCGTCGAGATAGTTGAGGATGCGGATGCCCGCTTCCCTCAGTGGGGCAAGGGCTGCCTCTGCGACCTTCATGAAGGCGCGAGGGGACAGGGACAGGCCGAAGGGGAGGACTTTGTACTGATATGCCTGACCCTCGAAGGCAAACTGAGAAAGGGTCTGTGCCGGGAAAGGATCGAGACATGAAAGTACGCGTCCTTCAGGTCTACCGCCGCGAACCAATCCAGATGCCGGACGCTCGCTAGAATGTGTCTCTGTGTAAGCATCTTGAACGGGAGTCTGTGCAGAGCCCGGTTCAGAACTCGCAGGTCGAGGATTGGCCGCAACCCGCCGCCTTTTTTGGGTACGATGAAGTAGGGGCTGTAAAACCCCTTCTTCATCTCGGCTGGAGGGACAGGCTCTATCGCGCCCTTCTGTAGAAGGGAGGTGCTTTCCGCACACAAGGCAGTGGCTTTCTCGCCTCTCACCGTGGTGGGGCGGACGCATGGCGAACTGAATCGCATAGCCGAGTCGGACTGTCCTGATCAACCAACGCGACGGGTTGGGGAGCGCGAGCCACGCCCCCAAACTCCGAGCGAGAGGGACCAAGGGGACTATAGCATCGGACGTACCAGCAGGCGGGGCCTCGCGACGGGGCGGAGCCTGGGGTGCTGAGTCTAGGGACATCCTGAGTCCCGGAACAGCCTGGGACAGGGGAGGAAGAATTTCGTCCTCGTGGCCCGCGGAGACCGTCGGCTCGGGGGTGGGGTTGTGACGCGGCTGGACGCGTGGAAGCGGAAGACCCGGTTCCAGGGCGCTTTACCTGCCAAAGAGAACCGGTGGCCGGCAGTCGTGATAATGACGGCCGGGGAGACCGGAAGTGGAGCCCGGGGGCTGAGGAAACTGCACTTTTTTTGAAAATGTGGGTACCGCAGCCCGTTGGGCATGCAGTGAAATAAATTTCAAAAGGAAATAAGGATTCTCGACCCGCCCCTCCGGCGGGGGAGGGAGTGGTCTGCTTACCAGCTCCCGAAGTGCAGTTCCCTGAGTCCCAGGGCTGCCCGTCTCAGGGGCGCTTCGAAGCCTTCTTAGGGTTCTTGGCGGCCGGCCGTGAGGCGGGGGGCGTCGCCATCCTGCGGGTAGCTCCGCGCCAGGGCCGGCCCCGAGGGGCAGGCTGTGGCGGGGCTGGTACCGCAGGGGGACGCGCTGGGCGACGAGCAGACGGGGTGCAGGGCCTGTAGCTCCGCCTGGGCAGGATGTACTGTATAGCCTCCATCTGCCTCCTTACCATTGTGAACTGCCGGGCGAAGTCTCCAACGGTGTCGCCATCAGCCCAACATGGGAGATGGGGGCGTCAAGGAAACGTACCTTGTCAGCCTCTCGCGACTCGACCAGGTTGAGCCATAGGTGGCGCTCCTGGACCACCAAGGTGGACATCGCCTGCCCGAGAGCCCGCGCCGTGACCTTCGTTGCCCGAAGGGCGAAGTCGGTCGCCGAACGCAGCTCCTGCATTAGACCCGGGTCAGGACTACCCTCGTGTAGTTCTCTAAGCGCCTTGGCTTGGTGCACCTGCAGGAGTGCCATGGCATGTAAGGCGGAGGCGGCGTGTCCAGCAGCGCTGTAGGCTTTAGCCATCAGAGACGACATCAAGCGTCGGGCGGTTCCGCCAGGTGGAGGCGTTTTGCGGGCATAAGTGCACCGCGACCGCTTGGTCCACCTGGGGAATCACCGTGTAGCCCCTTGCCGTCCCGCCGTCGGAAGTAGTGAGAGCGGAGGAGCTTACCGCTCGCATGCGGGCAGTAAAAGGCATGCGCCATGAGCGCGTAAGCTCCTCATGCACCTCCGGGAAGAAAGGAACGGGGGCGGAGCGTGGCCGTAAGCGGCGCTCTGGCCCCAGGAACCAATCGCCGAGCCGCGAGGGTTCGGGGGGGGCGGAGGATTCCACTCCAGCCCGACACTCGCGGCTGCCCGGGCAAGCATGGCTGTCAGCTCCGCGTCAGCCTGCGACTGAGCCGCAGCACCCGAGGGTGGGAGCTCAGCCGAGTCTACAGCGTCAGACATGACAAACCCGCTCTCCGATGCCGCGATCGAAATCTCATCGTCGTCAGGCACTCCGAACGTGATCGCGGATCCGTTATGAAGCGAGCCGGCAACCGCGCCCCAGCGCTCGGTTGGAGCATATGAGCATCTCGGGGAGTGGGAGGTCCGTGGGGTTGTACCCGGCGGAGAGGCTCCCACTGAGGTCCCCATATCGCCCCCAGCGCTAGCCGACACAGCCTCATACCGTAGGTAGACTGACCGAGTCGGGGAGCGGCTGGGGTGCCCCGTGATCTTACGAGTGCGAGGCGCGACCGCAGCGTAGCCATGGGCATGCTCTCGCAGTGAGAGCATGAACCATCCACGAACGCTGACTCTGCATGGGTAGTACCCAGGCACAAGAGGCAACGATCGTGGCCATCAGACGGGGAGAGAGAACGACCGCAACCAGGAAACACACACAAACGGAAAGACATCTTGAAAAAGACGCTTCACCGTTTGTGCCACTCTTTTAATGTTTTTATATATATATATATATATATATATATATATATATATATATATATATATATATGTATACGAGAGTATAAATGTATATATAAACGAAGTTATTCACTCCATAACTCTTTTATCAGCTGCTGAAGCGCCCAGGGGTGTATGCGCAGCACAACGTAGTATGCGAGGGGGAGGACCGCTGGAAAGCACCATAAAGCCAACAGCTTGCAGAGATGACTGGAACAGCAGAGGAATTCAGCTCTATGACTGCTCTCTCGGCTCCGAAAAAGATATCTGATGTGTATTTGCAGCGTCACTCCTTTTATACCCGTATGTCCGGGGGAGTGGCATGCAAATTCCACACGCCAATTCTCATTGGCCTTTTCTCAAAATCAGAGATGGCCGTGCTCCGCAAGAGCGACCCCTAGTGTCAACTTAGCGACACAACGTCGACTGAGTGACAGATGGGGAACAGGACATCACATGACTAGGAAACAGGAACAAAACTTTTCAAAATAAAAGACCAGAAAACAAAACATGACCAAAAACACATCTAGACATGACACTGATAGGAATTTGTTTGGCTGATGAGTTGTCATGCACACAGAAATGCACTACTAATTGAACCAAGAGCACCTTTTCATCAAATGTGTGAATTTACCTGCACTCATGTAAGAACATCACATTACTGGGATTGTCTTTCATTTGACAATGAAATCAGATACAGCAAAATAGTGTTTATTTTTGAGTTTGAAGTTTGGCATTAAGTATTTTGGAGCTGTTTTAAAACATGTACATGGTGAAGATAGTAGCAGCACAACTTGAAATAAAGCCAGGAATCATGGGTCAAAGAGAACTGAAAGTAGACAAAAAAGATCTGCAACTGTCTTTTTTAACTGAAGAGTTACGCAATCACAAATAAAATGTGTTGAGGAATAGTTCAATCTCTCTCTCTCTCTCTTGATTATTATTATTATTATTATTGTGCTTTTACAGAGTGGTATTTAATCAAAACTGGACAGTTGGAACACATAACCCATGACTGATTTTGACATAATCAATATTTTGAGGAGTCCGTTCAATCATGACCCAACATCCCAAATATCCCAGGTGTATAGACAAACGAAAATGGCCATAATGATATCAGTATAATTTTCAGTAGAAACGGCAGTGACAAAAGTGAAAGTTAAGAAGCAAGTTCATAGCAACTACACCGACAAAGTTATGCTGTAACATTAAAGTGTGTTTTGCTTATTTCCTGATGTGTGTCTGCTAATTGTTATAATAACTGCTAACTGCTTAATGTTATATAATAATTTGTAAACAGTTGTACTAGTTATGTTTCATGACTGAATTCCGTATAGCTAGTAAACATCACTGCAGTGGGTCAAGCTGAAGAATTCAAGGAGTCACAAGCTAGGGGAATGGCGAATTGTTATCAGTCAACATGCTGCATTACAGTCTTTTCTTGATAAAAACTGAAAACATAAATAGTTAAAGACATTCTTTAATTTGTAGACAAACAGTACAAGATGTGGCCACTGGAAAACAGACGAGGTACTGAAAAGAAGAAGCCTTTTGAATTTATTTGCATGTATTAATAAATATAAACCTGAAATAAAGAGACTTTCGGATGAGCTACCAAATAATTGGATTCTGATGAGTGCTGACATTCAAAATAAATTACTGTATTAGCCAATAGCTGCATCTTCACTTGCCTGACAAATACTACAATATTCTATTAGATTTGTGCAAATGAGAATTTAAGAATATTCAGGAATGCCTACATGAGCATTGTTGAAGAAGAGGGCTATGGATATATGTCTACATGAGCATTGTTGAAGAAGAGGGCTATGGATATATGTCTACATGAGCATCGTTGAAGAAGAGGGCTATGGATATATGTCTACATGAACATCGTTGAAGAAGAGGGCTATGGATATATGTCTACATGAACATCGTTGAAGAAGAGGGCTATGGATATATGTCTACATGAACATTGTTGAAGAAGAGGGCTATGGATATATGCCTACATGAACATTGTTGAAGAAGAGGGCTATGGATATACCCTGATTGAAAAAGCAATATCTTTATAAATTTGTAGAGCAATTGGAGCTTAACTTTGAAGTTAGTTTAGATGTGGCATTGAATATACAAAGGCAGGGTTCAGACCATTTTATAACAAATATCAACACTACTTTACAGACAACACACTGCACATATTAGACAAAAATATAATTTGTTAGAAAAGCAATAACTCTATAAAAGCAAATCTCAATTTTCCAAGAGTACAACACATTTTTAAAGTTGTTGCCAGCCTTTGTCAAATTCATATATGAATGCTACATTTGTGAATGTTTCAAAAATGTTTCCTTTCGGTAACACTATAGATTAAGCTTCCTTTTGCATAGGGTTTATAAAGGGGTTCATTAATGACTAATAACTAATCTACAAATGCATTATAATCATATATATATGCAGTTATAAAAACATGAATAAAAGAGCTGGCTTTCATGCGATACTTACTAAATAGTGAGCCAATTTAAACTCACCTGATATAAATGCTTTAAAAAAGTACTCATAAATAGTTATTTTAATCAAAATCATGATTTTTGTCAAGATGCAGCAAAAATAGACTACTATAGTGAGATTAAAAGGTGCTGTGTTTTGTCACTTTCCTTTTTACTTTATTGTCAAATGAATGGTGCTAATCCAAGTGGTCTTACCAACAGTTTTCTACAAAAACACTTTTCAGGACTTGATGCAAAAAAACTTTTCATGTCTTGATGCTCTTCTACAACAATATATAATCAATCTGATTCTCACTTGTTTATCAGAAATATATACATTTTCCACAATTCCTGATTTGTGACAATAGAATTGAAGGACGCTTCTTTCAATATTCAGATTGTGGCGAAGCACAGTCGCTCGCTCAGATTCGCATTTGGGGGCAAGCGTATCAGTCCTTCCGTTTGGACTTCCACTGGTACCATGCACTTTCACAAAATGCATGGATGAAGCTCTGATTCCCTTGAGTCTCCAAAGCATCCACGTTTTTAATTATCTTGATGAATGGTTGCTGTTTGCCCACTTGGAGACTTTGGCAGCCCAGCATAGAGATGTCATTCTCAGCCATTTCATCTAAGGCTGTACGTAACCTATACAAGAGCATCCTGTTGCCAGTGAGCCATACAGGCATGTCTGTATCCAGTTCGCATTCTGTCATTTTGCCAGTGTCTAGGGATGTGCTCCCTGCAAGAACATTTCACAGGCTTTTGGGGCAAATGATCGCAGCTTCCACTGTCATTCCCCCAGGTATGTTGCATGTGAGACCTTTTTAGTGCTGAACTCCACAAAGGGATGTCAACCACTGACCTATGCGTTCCATCTCTTCAAAGTGAATTGGGTGCTACCGAACTATGTTACCATGGAAACGGACCTGTTATTAACCAAACATGACCCACTATTAACCAATCGTGTTTCCCATACAATAAATTTTTGCAAGCACAGTTGGTAGTGCCAAAGTCTTTTTAGCAAGTCAGTCCACTGTCGACCATCTTTGGAACGCTCTCGGGGGGCTATTTCCAGTCATGCCAATGCATCTTCTATCTACTTAAATGGAGAAAGACCAAAATCTCAAAAACGGTTAGTCAAGATTATGTTCAAAGAACATATTTTAAATCATTAATAAAATCTGACAATACTGAAATCAAAAATGTTGATCCTTTATCTCATATTACACACACACACAAAAAAAAACCCACTATATTCCCGGCTCATATAGCTAATGCACATTCTAGAGTTGATTGACAGGTGATGTTTCTAAAAGATATATATAAAAAAATATATATCTAGGCTCTTTTACCTGTAAGGCTGACTTCCTTTCTACATCTGTTGACTGTTAGGTGCTAGAGCTTCTTGGTGGAGCATTCTAATTTCTCCCATTTGTTTTAATAGAAGTGACCCATCTCTGCTAATTAATATCTGGTAGTACCCAGCCTTTAAGTTTAAATTATTTAAGGATACAGTATATATTTACCTTTATTTATTATACTTTTATTAAAATGTATCTTGTTATTTTTATACAATATACCTTTATAAAAATGGATCTTGTTATTTTTATATGATATACAAAAACTGATTAAGATCTTTTAATTTGTTTATGATGTGGAGTTGATTGGTTAGAAATCCTTTTAATTTTCAAAGCAGTGATTATCTAGGAGGGGGGACACCAGGTTATCCGGGAGAACGGAGCAGAGAACAAGGTGAAAAAGAAAAAATATGGATTTCTGTGAAAGAGTGTCTATGAACTAGATTAACATTAATACTTCACAGAAAGTGTATTTCCATATGGTAGTGTTCACATTGTAACAGTAAAAGGCTGTGAATGTACTGGATCAATTTTTCTAGTTATGCTAAACTGTATTTGCCAGAAGTTTTTGGTATGTGTTTGTATTTTTAAATGTTTAAGACAAATTATACAGTTATTTGCTGTATAACAAATACGGGGGATATATATATATATATATATTTATATACAGATAGGTTCATTAATGCACATGATTTTTTATGTAATACTAAAGCACGAGGCACTCATTAACATTACCTGCAGGAGTTGGAAGCTCTTTAAGAATTTTTTTAAATTATTATTTATATTGTTATTATTATTTATTTAATTTTGTTAATCATTAATCAATAGTTCACAGATGACCACTTTACATTAAGGTACATTTACATAGCTTATTGATGTTGGTAAGTCATTAATAAATGGTTCACAGCTGTAAAGACTTTTAAAACAAGGTTCAGATATCATTACTTAATTCATTATTTACCAATAAAATTAAGGGAAATAACGAAAATAGATATACTTCTGATGAGTGTGACATTACAGGTATTATTGCTGTGGATGAGTATAAAGACCTGAAAGGCATTCCAATACTGATATGTAGGTTTACCCCTCTGAGTAGCTGCATTTATTTATTTATTTAGTCACCGACATAACTCAAGACATTAGAGTAGTGAATACAAACTCAACATTTATTATTCTCTCTATAATAATCTATTTTTGCTGCATCATGACATAAATCATGAATTGTGATATTTCATGATTTTGATTAAAATTAAGTATTGATAAATACTTTTATAAAACATTTATAACATGCAAGTTTGAATTGACGAACTATTCAGCAAGTATTGCATGAAAGCATTTTAATCATGTTGTTATAACTGCATAATCTAATTTTTTTTTGGAAGCAATGTATCTACTTACAATAAGCACTACGCCCACACAAAACATGAGTGTGGAGCGGAGGGGGGTGGGGCCAGGCTAGAATGTTGCACGCCCGGTCCCCAATCGGCCAATGTAAGGGGGTTAGATGGGCAAGGAGGAGGCGAGAACAGGCTTGTCAATATAAATCATATTTAATTAAACTCAAAACCAAAACACACGAACATAAACACACACATGATGGACATGCCCGTAATTCTCTCTCTCTTGAACCGTCGTCACCCCATCAGGCCGATTGGGACCGGGTGTGCGACATTCTAGCATGGCCTCGCCCCCCTCCGCTCTACAATGAGAAAATAGACACTAAGGGAAAACATAATCTGACAGGGATTAAAAAATAAAGTGACATTTGTCTAAATTAACAGGTATTGCTTGTTCCATAAAGAATGGTTGTGATGTAACATCTGACACAGTGGTTAATCCTGTGGGATTAATTATTTGTCAGGTTAATAAACAACATACAATAAATTAACTATTAGCCAAGAAATGTCACAACAGTGATTTCATTCCTTAGATGTGTTTGATGTGCTATATTTTATAGCCAACTGTTAACAAAGTAGATGGAAGACAAATGAGCATAATAAACATATTTTAAGCAAATTAAACTCAAGGAGTTCAACTAAATTCATAGTATAGGCTAACAAGATGTTACATCTAATTAGTTGGGAGAAGTGTTTTGAATCACAACAAAAGTTGCTCAAAGTGTAAAAGCATCAGGCTTTCTAACTGAGCCTATCTTTAAAAGCAAAATAAAAAGCCAACATCAATGCGCAGTGATGTGGCATGCACACATATGGAGTCTATTACTTTCCACCTCCTCCTCCACCTCACCAAAATACAGGCTGTGTTGCTGTGTGAACCAATTCAAATTTTCCTTGAAAAAAGCACAAAAAGAAATTTTAGCTTGCCAGCAGTCATGCGGTTGAACTCATACAAAGAAGAAAGGAACCACATGGGGACTGAGAGTTTCAACTGAGAACACATACTACTAAATTCCCAGCTGTGTGCACTGTGATCTTTGGTCATCTGTGTCAGAGGGGCAAAAGATAGCGCTTACTGAATAGCAAATAGCAATTTGAAGTTTGGGTTTAGTTTTGGCCATAATACAGGATAAGGAGTAATCCCACCCAACCAATGTATTTACTTAATAAGGATTTTGTTACAACAGTGGTATTAGTCTAATTTTCATATCTGCTCTCTGGCACTGGGAGTGTTTCATAAGCAACTTTATTCAACCTCACCTCAGGAAAGTGACCTCACATGAAGTGTGTCAAATTTGTTTAATCTGAATGGGAATTAGCATGGCAGCAAGTTTAACAATTATAATTAATAATATGAAATAATGAGATGACTGGTCAGTTAATATAGCAGAAAACAGTCTAGAATAGGCAATTAACAGAGAGATGCATGGTATAAAGTATTAATGTCTTATTCATTTATCTTCCAAGAAAATACAATAAGAGGCATGGAAGACAGGAGCAATACTGGTGCTTGGTAGACCTTCTTGTCTCAATGTTTAAATATGGCATAGTCCAATTAGAACTCAGAATATCAAGAACAGACACAGTCACATGCACACACATTCTGGTAAAGAGAGAGGGAAAAATGAACCGTCTGTGAGTTATAAGGTGTACACAGAGACACAAGTCCCTTTTCTGCTAACATTAAGGAGTGCAGAAATCCTGAGCCTGTCAATCCTGAACATCACATAGATGCTTCTACTGCTTCACTGGAGGTTCAAGCTGGAAGGAGCCAAATGTGTGACATTTCTAAATGTAAACACCACACACAACTGTAAAAAAACAATTTGGGCAAACTGTTCCTCCACTAAAAATGAAGACTCTGAAGGTGAAAAGGAACGAAAAGGCTGTGAGGATGAGGAGGGCCAAAGATTGTGTCCACTGGCCCTGCACAGTAGAGCAGTGGTATTGGTAAACACAATGTGGAGGACTGACAATGAATCACAATGAATAAAGGCTATTTTCCATTTACCTGCACCAGTGCATCCTTGAGAGATACTGGATTGGATGGAGAGGAGAATGACATGAGGCATATAACTGTGAGCAAGTCATACCCAGCCTGATGTGGAGGAAGAAGGAGAGAGAACGTAAGAAAGTGAAAAATGAGGAAATTGTGCAGAAAGAAAAGCTCCACATTGTGCTCAGAAAGGCTCCTGCAGCTCTGCAATCAGGCATTTATGTGCAGCCATGGATCAGAATAGAAAATTCTGGATGAAACATGGTGTGCAGGGTGCTATTTACAGTATTTAAAGATTAGAGGACATATGCAAAAAGAAGAGTTTTGCTCTCAGATATTTGCATATATTTTCTGACACCATTCAATCCTCAAATGAAGGCAGAAAAAATTATCTTTGAAGTGCTGTAATCATGGGGACTTTTAAGCTTCAAAGTCCAAAGACTTATACATTTGAACAATTCAAATAAAAAAATTTATATTTCTGTGTAATAGGTTCATCAGAGTTGCGGTTCTGTTGTGCGTTGATTATGTGGCAAGTACTTTGCGTCCAAACTGACCTTTACCATCTGTTGCTCAGGAATCAGATAGCCCTCAATAAAGGCCAGTAAGACGTATTCATTTGGATATTCTGCCTGCATTTTAGAAAAAACAATTAACTGCCATATATATAATAATGTATATATGTAATATATATAATAATTTATATATAACAAATAAACCTTAAAACTGCATATGTTCCCTCTTTTTATGTCTAGAAATGTCCAGAGAAAACAGACATGTAACACAACCTCTCTCACAGAGCTTTTGTATTGCTCTCAACTACATGGACACAAACACACCTGCACACACATATTTCAGTTCCACAGATTAAAACACTAAAGCAGTGAACAAGAGGCAAAAAGAAAGATTGATCCTAAAACAGCCAGTTTAGCTCCATGCCCTCAGTACCGATAATGCCCCTTAACAGGCATTCATATTAATCTATGGCCTTTTTCAAATATAGAAAAGCAATCAAAAAAAACAATTATCCAGTAGGATATGATAAAGTAGGTAATTTCATGCCCTACTGCCTGTGTTGTTGGGTGCTACATCTTTATTCTTAGTTTTGCATCCTCAGCTACTTTTCTAGATTTAGCTATATATATATATATATATATATATATATATATATATATATATATATATAAAAAATACATCATGGTATATCATGTCCATCTCAAATAACATTGCAGAATTGTGGCATTGTGACAGAATTTGCATGTCCCTCTGCCGGACATATTGTAATAAAGGGAGGGAATCATGCCTCTGTTCATTCAGATTTCTTCTTTGGAGCAGAGCGGTTGTGCGGTCAGCGAGCTGAGATCACTTACTGTTCCACTCACCTCTGCAGAGCTTATGCTGTTGGATCTATGGCACATATCAGTGGCTTTCTCCTTCTCTGCACGGCAGTGCAGCTTTGCCCCTGGGCGCTTCAACAGCGCTGCTAAAAGAGAATATTTTTCTCTTAAAGAGCAATACACAGCTGGCGTTGAATGTCCTTTTCAGGACGTGTCTTTATAAAGATGCACTTCCACCCCTGTGCAGTTCCTGGATGCGGGCGATTTCTCTCTGCTCCTGATGGTCACAGATAAAGCCTCGTGTGTCTGGGCCACGATCACACTGAGACTGCGTTTGTGGATGGTTTGTTTCCTCACTTCGAGAACCTAACCATGGAAATGTTGCGGTTGCGGCTTTCCTTCTTAAAGAGGAACGCCACTCCAGCCGCCCCCGCTTCGCACCTTCTTCCTACGGGATTGAGGATGACTCGGCTGGCGATGGAGGTGATTTGGGGATGTCAGCGCCTCGGTTTTGCCGGGTAGATCCCCACAAACCAACTGCCACCCAGCAGGCTCATTGAGTGTTCCGGCGTCTGACGCGGAAGACTCGACTGCCACCTTTGGGTCAGCACGC
Source organism: Xyrauchen texanus (assembly GCF_025860055.1). Classification (NCBI taxonomy): domain Eukaryota; kingdom Metazoa; phylum Chordata; class Actinopteri; order Cypriniformes; family Catostomidae; genus Xyrauchen; species Xyrauchen texanus. The sequence goes on from NC_068276.1 coordinate 41,259,302, forward strand.
CCAGTCTGAGGCTGACACCCAGATGGCCGACATGCTTGCCTGGGCCGCCGTCAGCGTGGAATTGGACTGGAACCCTCCATCCTCCACACAGCCTTCACGGCTAGATGATTGGTTCCTCGGGTCTGGGTTCCTTTCCCCCAGTTCCTTACTTCCCGGAGGTGCATGATGAGCTGATGAGGTCATGGAGGGCAACTTTCACTGCTCGCAACTGACCTCCTCACTCATCCGCTCTGGTGGAGGGTCGGGGGGAGAATCCTTATTTAAAGTTATTTCCTTTGCCGCACCCCCTTCGGGCTGCAGTACCCACATTCTCAAGGTGCCAAGATGCTGAACCGAGCCACTGCAATGGCCAAACCTTTTTCTCGGCTCCTCAGTGCAAAACCTGAATGAAAAGATACATGATTCCCTCCCTTTATACCCGTATGTCCGGGGGAGGGACATGCAAATTCCATTGGCCTTTTACCAAGTTCAGAGGTAACCGAGGCCTTCAAGAAAGTCCCTTAGTGTCGTTTTACTCAACACAATGTCTCGTTCCCTCCATCAGTGAACGGAGGTTACAACAGTAACCTAGACGTTATCTTGAGTTGGAGGTTGAAACGATGGATATTACCAGTGGCGATATCTCAGTGCCAGCAAAGCCTTCTCTGCTGGCCTAACATGCCAAATAAATAATTAGTTTTCATCCTTTCATTATCAATCATGTATTTTTAATCGCTTTTCATTCTTAAGTAATATACAAAGAGAAAAACACAAAGTTTATCCAGTCTGAATTTATTCCTTGATGCTTACAAGCAAAATGTGACAACTGTTTCACAAATTGCATGCCCAAAGCCGAGCTTGTTAGCCAAAGCAATGCAAGAGTCTGAGCTCCACCCCATCAAACCTTCAGAATTTCTTCAGAATCCCTCAACAGTGCAAGTGAATACATTTACATTTACATTTATGCATTTGGCAGACGCTTTTATCCAAAGCGACTTACAGTGCACTTATTACAGGGACAATCCCCCTGGAACAACCTGGAGTTAAGTGCCTTGCTCAAGGACACAATGGTGGTGGCAGTGGGGCTCGAACCAACAACCTTCTGATTACCAGTTATGTGCTTTAGCCCACTACACCACCACCACTTGAATAGGCATCTAAAATCAGATTGTCAGATTCATCAACCAATCAGATTGATTTATTTATTCTCGGTGAGGGTGATCTTTAGAATATGTCTCAGTCGAGGCCTTCTAGCTGGCACTGAGTGACGCAATAACGCTTTAAGTGATGTACGAAATTCAAGAGTGAAAGATCAAGCTGTCTGACTAGTCGGCTGTCATCACCATGGAGAAGAGATCCTTATGGATTTAAATCACGAGATGTTCTGCATGACAGTATGATTGCTTAATTTATTAAACAGGAAAATAGGACAGATTTTCACCTAAAATAAATTGGTAAGTGCTTTTTGCATTGTTATAGCAGCATCTGGAGTTTTCTATGTGTAAATTAGGCTGCTGGAGCATTCAGTGTTGGATCAAGTTTTGAAAAGTAGAGCTGCGTTCCATTCAACAAGGAAAGTTGGATTTTACAACTTCCTACAGGGAAAAGTGCAATGGAATGCATCTTTAAATCAGAATTACAACTTGTAGGCTCATGCAGAAATTCTCAACACACAAACATGTCAACACTCAGGGAGATATACAAAGTGATTAACATTCACTTTATTAAGTAATATCAATAAATGAGTTTGTTTCTACATTACATGTTATTAAAGCTAATTTAACAAACGCCTGCAGAAACCGGTGCATAAAACATTATAATCTCTTTTGATAATCGTACATCTGAAGCACAAAATGCTAGAGCTGCAGCATTGTTTATCAGTTGTGTTGCTAGAAGACATCTTGAGAGTCAAACTCCTGCTAAGCTAACAGGAGCGTTGCAGTTCCGAATATTGGGGAATGGATTGCATTTATGGTCGGAGATTACATTTACATTTATGCAGACATTTACATTTATGCAGACGCTTTTATCCAAAGCGACTTACAGTGCAATTATTACAGGGACAATCCCCCCGGAGCAACTCCCCATATGCGAGTTAAGTGCCTTGCTCAAGGACACAATGGTGGTGGCCGTGGGGTTAGAACCTGTGATCTTCTGATTAACAGCCCTGTGCTTTAGCCACTACACCACCACCACTCCTGATATCAAGTAGATATCAAGTAGGAATATCCCACATCCGACTTGAATGGAACGACGCATAACCATGTACCCTGACAAAATTATATTTATTGCAAGCAACATTTAACTCACACAAATTATTAGAATGATTTTTCCAGGTATTATAGACCTCCTTGGTAGATTCATATGAAAAATTATGATTTTTTAATGCCTGTTTGGGAGACGTTCATTTCATGATTGCAAATCTCTTCTGCTGTACCAGCCCTCATTGTCATGAACATCATTAGCAGATTCAGACATCTGGTTAATGCAGAGTTTGATACTTCCCTAGGTGGAGAGGTGCAGTCTGGTTGGAGGGAGGTATTTCAGTAGATGTAGAGTGCTAGGAGTCTAGAGAAACTAAATGTATTCTAGCTGGAAAAGACATGGCACACGTACCTGCTTCATCAGTTACAATGGTTATGGTAAAGCAAGCAAAGAGTATGTTACATGAGGGTTCAGAGGACTTCCTGTTAGAACCAGTGAACATACTCTTACCTGGCAGACTGATTGTTGTTCTCTCTCTTGTGTCTTCAGAGAAACTGTTGTTCCTGTACAGGTTGTGAATCTCTCCCCAGAAGATATCTGGTTAAATGTCAGAACCAGACTTGGTACTCTGTCTCGTGTCGAGAGTGTGAAGTCCAATGAGACGTGTGAGGTGAGATTTCAGATAATTTCAGCTGATTTCGAAGAGATCAAACACAAAAGACTGCAGTTATTGGTGGACAGCTCCAAAGAGGTTCTCATCAAGCTACACATTGGTGGTTCTCCTGAACAGTTGACAGAGCTGAGTGTGGATGATGTACCGGTGGCCCAGCCTTATATGTATATCTCACCTACTCAGTATAAGGAAGTCAGAGAACATATAACCAAGCTCCTTAAAAAAGGAGTGATCCAAGACAGTACTAGTGCTTATGCTTCACCTGTCATGCTAGTTAGGACAATTGATGGCAGTCTCAGGCTTTGTTTCAATTACAGACAGTTGAACGCAAATACCAAGCAAGACATGTTTCATCTACCTAGGATAAATGAAAGATTTGAGGCACTATTAGGAGCAAATTTATTCTTCCATTGATTTCGCAAGTGGACATCATCAGGTTACTGGCGAGCGAGACATGCATAAGAATGCATTTACGAATCCATTTGGGATCTTTGAGTATTCTCGGATACCCTTTGGTGTTTGTAATGGACTTTCTGACTTTCGACATTTCAGCATCCAGTCTTCCATGGGTGATCTAATTTTTCAGATCATGCTAGTATATTTTGATGACTTGCCCACTTCCCCTGAACACTTGCAGAGACTGGAAGTAGTTTTTAACAGACTAAAATATACAGGTCTCAAATTAAGCCTGAAGTGTCATTTCTTGCAACAAGAAGTAACTTTCTTAGGTCACCAGATCTCATCTTGAGGTATTGGTACTGATCCAGCTAAAGTTGAAGCAGTCAATCAATGGAAAATTCCCAGTACAATGAAGGAAATTTGCACATTCTTAGGGTTCTGTTATTACTACAATAAGTTAATTGAGTTTTTTTCTAGAATTGCCAGCCCTGTTCATGATTTAGTGAACCTGTCTATCAAGCAGTTTGGTGCCACAAAAAGAGGATTTAGTGCTTCATGGTCATCAGAGTGCCAATACGCACCTGAGCTGCTGGAAGAGAAGCATACTTCAACTCTGTTAGGGTATGCAGATTTCAATCTTCCTTTCACATTGGAAACTAAAGCGAGCAGTGATGGCCTGGGTTGTTGTCTTATACCAGCATCAGGGTGAGTGTAGGAGAGTGAGCTTATGCCAGTAGGAGACTTCTTAAAGCTGAAAGGAATGACAGAAATTACAGAATCATGAAATTTGATCTACTGGCCCTCAAGTCTCTGAAACAATATGTAGTTATATGCTGGATTCCACATTTGTGATCAACACAGATAACAACCCTCTGTGCATCTAAAAACTGCATAGCTGGGTGCAATTGAGCAAAGATGGATCGCTCAACTAGCTGTCTTTGATTTTGAGGTGAAATACCACCCATGATGGCATAATGCAGTTTCTGATGCCCTCTCTAGGCAGCCATCAGCAGGGGAGCCTGCCACTCACGATGATGCAGAATATGATGACTGTATTGCCATCTGCAATATAATCAACAAAGAAGCCTGACTTAGTGTTGGCTGCTGAAAAGTGCTGTAGGGTAGACAGATTCATGCTTTAGAGTTTGGAGTAGAGGAAGGCAGTAACCCTCAAGGAAGTAGGATGGGCATGTTCAGGGGGCTCTGTAGCACATACCTTTTGAGCTACCAGCAGCAAACTTTGTACACATATAGATCTAATCAATCCGGACAACTTTCATGCTGGCAGTCATAAGCTCTGCCCAACAGGAAGTTGGCTATTTTGGATTTTATGAAAAATGCATGCTCTGGAATTTGAAATATTCCTACTAGGGATTCCTACTAGGGATCATGTTACAGTTACCAAATATGGGCAACATCTTGCCAAGTCATTGATGATGCTAAATTGCGAACATATTTTTTATGTATCAAATGGTGTTGCCATGGCTAGGTGATAAATGAATGGCATAAAATAGAAAACAGGAAGTGTCGCATATATTCTGCATGCATTGTATGATTTAGATCAACATTGAGATATATGTTTGGTCTTGGGGACTGATCACATGAATGTGGATATTTTGGGGTACGGTCATAGCGCCACCATCTGGCAGCAGGAAGTGTGGTTCTTACAACATACTTTAAAGTAGTACTCTTATCTTTACCTTAATTGCTTAAAAATTGTTTAGAATAATTTTAATGGGATTCTTGATATCTTGATATTAGTGTTGCCATGGCAACAAATTAAATATTATTATTATTTTCTTTGTATATTCACGTGTTTTTGAGGCACTTGTCTTGCTTAAAATATCATGCTATTTGACACCCACATCAGAGTTTTCCCTATTAGATATAGGCAAAATGTATCACATTGTTGTGGAGGGAAGGCTCTGTAGCGCCACCTTTATAGTGCTGGTGTCAGTTTCACCTACAGTTAACAATCTTTGTACATATTTTGTTCTAATAAGACCCTCTGGGGTCTGAGGGTGTTTTGGGGCCCCTGGAGAAGTTTTGACATGCCTTGACATTTGTGCTTTTTCAGTTGCTTAAAAACATATTAATGGCTAATATGTCAAACACTGTATTCAAATAACTCTGTATTAAGCACAAACTGGGCTACAATAATATGTGAGCAACATGTATGTACATACATGAGTGGTTTTTTAAAAAAAAAAAAAGGCCATAGGTGAAAAAAAGTCACTGAAATAAGGCCATATAACACATACTAAACATTTGTTCACAAGACTTTTGAGAACTGGATCATGTAGCCTATAATTTTTGCTACAAAATGATGTGAAAACCATCCTGATCACTTATTCATACAAAATAATATAGTCATTTCACTTTTGTCAGGAATGTGACAGAGAGAATGAATGTGAGTAGACAAGTTTAAGTTAAAATAAGTAATCTGACTATATATTTTCTTTGTATAAATAATTTACTTAAAAACTTTAGACCTACACTACCATTTAAAAGTTTTAGATCTGTAAGATTTTTTTTATGTTTTTAAAAGAAGTTTCTTTTGCTCACCAAGGCTGCATTTATTTTATTCAAAATACAGCAAAAACAGTGATATTATAAAATATTTTTACAATTTAAAATAACTGTTTTCTAATTGAATAAATTGTAAAATGCAATTTTTGATCAAAGCTGAATTTTCAGCATTATTACTGCAGTCTTCAGTGTCACATGATCCTTCAGAAATCATTCTAATATCCTGATTTTTTAATATGGGCATATTTACAGCACATTCTGCTGTAAATATGACATTTACACCTGAACACATATTTGCAAGCACAAGCTTCGTTGATGATAATGAGGCAGCATAAACACTAGTTGGAATATAATCTAAACATTAATATTATTTTTATATCATATTACATATCAAATTTATATCATACAGCATACAATTTAAATACCTGCTTTAGCAGAAACAGCATTTAAAAGTAACTAAAACTTGCCTATTAGGACATATTTCAAATTTCAATATTCTGAATTTTGGCTGGCAAGTCTGAAAATAGTCCAACTTGTAAAATATGTACATGTTTATATCAAATAGCATGTCAACTACTATGTATGTAAATCTAAATGACTCATCCGAAAATGTATCCTCAGCTGGATCAAGTCGCTCTTCAAATTGCAAACGTTCACTGGAGTCCCGCTCGTCTACTGAGGAAAATGTGAACTCTTTGTCACTATCCAGGGGCTTCCAAATCTGTGTAGCATGCCATCTTCCAAACGTGCAGAAAAGTGAATGAACTTGATGCTTTTTAAGGCTCTGTCGGTGTATTTCTTGCTCGTGGGTGTGATCACATTAGGGATAATTAGCAGAGCCAGGAGAAACTGTACATTGCTTTGTTTCATACGGATTACATTGCAGGAGAATATTTGTTTTAAATTTTAATTATTTTGTTTAAAAGTATACATTTAAAGCTTTCTTTAGACATATGTTTCATGTTTGTGTGATAAGTATTCGCTGAGTTTTAGTTAATTTTTGTGGCATGTTTCAGAAAGATGATCGCAGAGACAGAGACGGCTGAGAGCGCATCCAGTTTATTTTCTTTCTTTTACAAAAGCACAAGGTTTTGTTGTTATTGTGCATGTACACAAATCAAAGTAGACCCTTTAAAGTCTCTAATGATGTCTTACACTTATTTGTATGCCACAAAATGACAGAGTATTTTAATTTGTTTCCGCTGTAATGAGGAAAAAAATCCAGCAAGACCCACCGGTGCGTCCATCGACCCCTGAGGGTTAAGCCAGACAACTTTCAAAATTACAGTCTTTAGCTCCACCCAAAAGATTACAAATCAATACACATATTTCAAAAGGTACATCGGCTACAATCATTAATTTGTCAGTTAAGTGATCACAGGTCATAGAGACATTTTCGCAATTGTCTAGCAAGGCTAGATATGGTGTATATTTTGGGTCCAAATGCAGTTTGTATTTTTTATTGGGTTAACATTTCAAGTACTGGTACTTTGTGTGAAATGTTCATTCATTACTTTTTAGCTGCTGTTTGCAGAATAATTACCACAATGATCTCATGATCTGATGAGTCTAAGTGTAGCAAATTGGTTTATTGAAGGACAAACAGAGTGTGTTTGAAGCCTTTCTCGGGGATTCCAGGGAGTGTGTTCTGTATTTTATTGACCGTAACCCTTGCACTTAGGACCTCTTTGCAGAGAAGTATTCAAAGTCTTTTGTTAGTTTTATTGTCCAGATGTGAGCATCAGCTAGACTTCTTGATGCCTTAGTCAACAGATTATTTTGATTTATTATGTTGAGGAATTACACAATTAGAAGGTTGGGTTTTCTAGATTGAAGTCATATTTCCAGCAATTCTTCTTCCTCTAATATCCTACATTTGTAATGGGGGCTGATCACATGGACTTGGCTATTGTGGGTCATGGTCATAGCGCCACCAACTGGGGTGGCAGCATCATGTTGTGGGGGTGCTATCCTGCAGGAGGGACTGGTGCACTTCACAAAATAGATGGCATCATGAGGAAGGAATATTACTGTATGTGGATATATTGAAGCAACATCTCAAGACATCAGCCATGAAGTTTCATGAAAATTTGTGGGCAGAACTAAAAAAGTGTGTGCGAGCAAGGAGGCCTACAAACCTGACTCAGTTACACCAGTTATGTCTGGAGGAATGGGACAAAATTCCAGCAACTTATTGTGAGAAGCTTGTGGAAGACTACCCAAACTGTTTGACCCAAGTTTAATAATTTAATGGCAATGCTACCAAATACAAACCAAATGTATGAAAACTTCTGACCCACTGGGAATGTGATGGAAGAAATAAAACCTGAATTAAATCATACTCTCTACTATTATTCTGACATTTCACATTCTTCAAATAAAGTAGTGATCCTAACTGACCTTAGAAAGAGAATGTTTTCTTCGATTAAATGTCAGGAATTGTGCAAATCTGAGTTTAAATATATTTGGCTAAGGTGTATGTAAGCTTCTGACTTCAACTGTATTTAGAAGAAAACAAGACAAGGGAATCAAATGAATCTAAAGAAAATAAGTTAAAATTAAATAATGCATCCCATATTGAACCAATAAAGGATGCGATGTGTCCCATAAGCTGGTCAGATGGTGTCAAGACCATCTGACCAATCGTTCCAGATAGTTAATTTATCATTGATATATAAGTTGGAAATGTTTCATACAGTGGGTATGGGGTCATTTGAAAACCCCACAAATTGTGCTTAAATTTGCTAAAACTGTGGAGGGTGTTGTAAGGGAACAAACTTCTTCAGCATGCAGTTCCTCGCACATACCAACGTGGAAAAAAGAGATTGAAAGTGGCTAAGAGCCTGTATATTCTATATGTTAAGAAAAAAAAATGCATAACAATCAGTGCTTGACTTAAATTATTAATTAAAAATGTAACAGATAAGTTAATGAAGAGTAATTAAACTGATGCAGATATTGCTATATGGGTTGTTACAGATCAAGAATTCAACATATATACACAAAACAATACTTTTATACTTTGTAACTATAAATGTTCGCTTCCGTACATCTCTGTGACGTGCGCTCATGAGAGTGAGGATGTAAGCTCATTGGTAAGGTCACACGTCACGTAGAGGAGGAGGCAGGAAGCGCGTAATTGTTTACAAGAGAAGGATGGAGATTGGAGTCATGTGGATTTTTTTGATGCACCCTATATATGCATTTTGGACCGTCAAAAAATGGAGTACATTTATTTTCATTGTTTAAAGGAGGAGGACTGAAATGAAATCCTAAAACCTTAATTTCTGTTCTGATGAAGAAAGTAACTACAATTTTCATTTTTGGGTGAACGATTCCTTCAATGCTCTCTGTGTCAGTTGCGCTGATTGTTTATTGTTTACTGATTGGATGGTTGCCTTCCTTTTGGTGAACTGTATATTGGTGATGTGACATTTAGGGCTCTGGCTAATGTGGTATCGCTGGTGGCTCTCCTTATATCTATCAGCGTAAATATGCCTTGGGCAGTAGCTCTCATTCTGCTTTTATTTTGCTTCACTTTTGGTGATAAAACCGAAATGGAAATTGGATACTTACCATCTCAACTCAGGGCATTAAACTGCCATCTACTCCTTGATTCTGTGACAAATTCTTCAACATCACATTTAGGGACACAGCCACACGTCATGAAACGGGAAGGAGTTGCACACCTGGATTGCTGCAGTGGACAAGTCAGGGCTGCCAGGCAAGTTTAAAGCCTGGATTTACCAGCATGACATCTTGCCGCAACTCCTCTGGCCACTGCTGGTTTATGATGTCCCCCTAACCACCATCAAGGGCTTTGAGAGGAAGATCAGCCACACCCTGCGTAGGTGGTTGGGCCTCCCTCACAGCCTCAGCATAGCCTTGTATGGAAGTAAGAACAAGCTACAACTCTCCTTCAGCAGCTTGTTGGAGGAGTTCATGGTTTCCCAGGCAAGATAGGTGCTGCTGTACAGAGAGTCCACTAACACCAAAGTCTCCTCGGCTGGTATAGAGGTGAGGACAGGTAGGAAGTGGAGGGCCCAGGACGCAGCAGACCAGGCTGAATCTGCGGCACTGTGTGCTGGTGGGGACAGTGGCATCAGTATGTGCAGGGCTTGGTTTTATCCAAAGACCTCGATACGACAAGGCCCAGGGAAAGGACAGGTATCGACTGGTCCAAGAAGAAATCCGATCGGGGTGGAGGAAAGACGCATCAGTAGGATGGTGGGGATGCGACATCAGGGGCTGTGGACTCGATGGGAAGAGATAATGGACCAAAAGATCTCATGGTCAGAGTTGTGGAAAGCAGAGCCACACAGGATCCAGTTCCTTATCCAATCAATCTACGATGTCCTCCCCAGCCTAACCAACCTCTTCTCCTGGGGCCAGATAAACACCCCTGCATGCCCTCTGTGCGAAAAAAGAGGGTCCCTGGAGCACATATTAAGCTTCTGCCCTAAAGCCCTGGGAGAGGGATGTTATCGGTGGTGCCACAATCAGGTGCCAAGGGTCATTGCAGAAGCCATCAGCACAGGGATCTCCCTCTGCAGGTACCAGCAGCCAGCACATCGCTAAATTGCATTTGTCAAGGCTGGAGAGAAACCACCATAGAGCAGGAACCCAGCAGGGGGACTTCTGGCAACAGCCTGGGACCTGGGAAGGCAGCTCAAATTCCCAGAAACCATCGCCACGTCTACACTTAGGCCTGACATGGTCCTCCTTCCAGAATCATCAGGCAGGTGGTCCTACTGGAATTGACTTTGCCCTGCGAAGACCTAATGGAAGAGGTGTTTGAATGGAAGAGGGCCAAGTATGAGGAATTGGCTGGTGAATGCGGTAGTAGGGGATGGAAGACCCGCTGCCTCCCAATCGAGGTTGGCTGCCACGTTTTTACCGGCCAGTCGCTTTACAGGGCCCTCAAAAAAGCCATCAGGAACATATCGGATACCGCTGAGAAGGCATCTAGATGGCTGTGGTTCAATAGGGGTGATCCGTGGATCACATATGCTACCTAGTCACAAGTCGAGAACTGATCACCACTGGCTGGGTCGCCTGGGCGAGGGTGAATGATGTTGAAAGACCCAAAACACCCGATGACTCCAGGTTACATCACTGATGATGTGTCTAGGTCGCACTTGCAAGGTGTATGTTAAATCAGACTCAACAGGTGTTTTTTTTGTATTAATACTCATGGTCATATTCTTGATTTAATTTGTACATTTAGGTTTGATAATGCTTCAGTCTCTCCTTTTGACACTGACACCTCTGATCATAACCTTATTGAATTTAGTTTTAGTCTACCAGTTCAAAAGAAATGCAATAACACAACAATATCCTACCATGACCTAAAATCTGTCGATGGCACATTATTTTCTACTTTCATCGCTTCCTCTACAAATTCTGATGTCTTTGATATCTCATGTCCTTCATTAATACTTTCTAAGTACCACTCTGAAATTTTGCATGAGCATGTTCCTATTAAAACTACATCTGTTCCCTCCTCCCACACCCCTGGTATACACCTGAGATCTGGGCCTGTTACAATCTTTCCTTGTTCAAAATAATATTTTTGACCCGTTTCAATCTGGGTTTTGCCCACTTCACAGTACAGAAACCGACCTTGTAAGGGTTGTCAATTACCTACTACACTCTGGTGTAGTAGGTCTCTCCATTCTTCTATTATTTGATCTTAGTTCTATTTTTCAGACTGTCCGCCATGAATTACTTCTCTCCCGCCTCTCAGATGTTGGTGTCACTGGTGTTGATCTCTCCTGGCTTTTTTCATACCTCACGAATAGACAGTTTTACATTTCAATGCAGGATTATCTGTCGCCTACTATCTCCCTGAAATCAGGTGTCCCTCAGGTATCGGTTCTTGGACCTCTACTGTTTATCATATATATATATATATATATATATATATATATATATATATATATATACTGCCTTTGGGTCCACTTATTCGCGCCACATTGTCAGTTACCGCTGTTATGCTGATGACATTCAAATATGTACAGATTATAGATCTGGTCCAGTATCAGAATGTGTAAATGAAATTAAAAAAAATGGCTTAACTCCAACTTAATTTACCAATTTAACATGGATAAAATAGAGATAATTTTTTTGGAACACTAACACTTATAAAAAAAATCTTTATGACTTAAGTTGTGATATTTGATGGCACTTTCATAAACTATCCAGTACTGTAAAAAAAAAAATAGGCATCATCTTTTATCCCCCCCTTACTTGCCTTCTTTCACCTCGCCACATTGCTTGCCTTCGTCCCTTTATCAGTCTCAAAGATGCCGAAACACTAGTTCATGCATTTACATCCTCACATCTTGACTCTTGCAATGCCCTCTTCATTGGTTTACCTGCTAACTCTTTTAATCCTGCTTACATTTAAATCACTTTATGGTCTGGCATCTCACTATCTCAGTGAAATGCTTCTCCCCTACAACCCGATCCGCTCGCTCAGGTCTTCTGAGTCCGGACTCCTTTCTCTCCCTAGATCAGCATAGTAGCACCCAATATATGGAATTCACTCCCTCTTACTCTTCGGAGCATCTCTTCAATCTCTGAGTTTAAATCTCGACTTAAAACTTTTTTTTTCTAAGTGTTATATGTCTTAATGTGTTATGTATTTATGTCTCAATGACTGTACTATCTGAACTGTGTTTTTGTGACTATTCATTGTTTATGTATTATTGTGTAACTATTTTAAAGCGTCCTTGAACTCTGGAAAGGCACTATATAAATTTAATATATTATTATTACTAAATCACTGATTACTCATTTATTATTTGGACTAAACAGTAATTAGCATTTGTAACAAATACATAAACATTCACTACAAAAATTTAGGGTTTAATAAAACCTTAACACACTTAGCACAGGTGGTATTTGAGATGAGTTGGAGGTGGCATTGATCTCATTCCAGACTTGCTGTTGCCTGAAAACTTACAGTATTTAAAAAAAAAAAAAATGGATGCGCTCAGCATTACCGTACTGAGCGTTCTCACCTACCTTTTCCTTAGCATATACCTCTCTTCATACTGCTTAGGTAGTAGGAACTCAGTGTCTCTCTACTCCTGCCACCACAAATCTCAGGGGACAATCAGACCTTTTTTTATTCTTTTGTTTAGTGTGCCTACATATGCCCTGCTTCTCTCTCTCTCTCTCTCTCTCTCATTGGTTTCAAATTATATAAATGGCTAATAGCCCCTTTTAGTGACGCATGAGTTGTGTTTGCTGAAGTGAAGCAGCCATGAGCTTAATAAACAGCTAAGCAGGATACAGTACATTTTTAACATAACTTCTCCACCAGCCTGATTCTCATTACAGGTGTTTGGCTCTAATCATGCACATCTGGATCTCAGTGCTGAGATATTTTCCAAACTTGTTTGTTTATAAAAGTATATAGGCCTGCTTTGACTCAAGGCTCTGACTGAAATCTGTTCAACTCTGTTCAATTATTATTTTTGTTTTATTAAATATTTTTAACATCCAACATATTGGCAGTCTTAAAGGATGTGAAGTTTATTTTAGAATTCAATTTTTTAGAAATGGTTTCCATTTAGGTTTAAGACAGAATTAACACATATAAGTTTCAGTGTAACAATAAATTGTACATCTGATTTTTACAGTATGCTTTTTGGAACTGACAATCATTTAAGTTAAGAGATCACTTTCCAGCCAGTCTAACAAACAGTGCACAAGGGGACAGATGACGGTAACCATGGACACAAATCAAGTTCTCATGTCAAAACCTATTCATGCTAATAATAGCATAAAAAAACGGACATGGCACTATATGGAGAAAAGCTAGTAGGCCTCATTTGGATGAGTTTGACCTGAGAAAAGGGGAGATTTAATTCTTGAATTCTGGATCTCATCATAGGGGTCGAAAGGCAGATGTAGCCAGACCAGTGAGAAGTGATTTCCAATAATCAATTCAAAAGATGGCTGATGCATAACCAAGAAGATTGGAGGAGCTGGGTGAAGGAAAGTTCTGGTTCTCCATATTTAACCAAGATTGCAGCGGCAAGATCAGGCGGTTGATGCATTGTGATAATTTTACAAATATACAGGTAAAGAGCTGTCTCCCAAATGACGCACTATACACTATGCATTCGGTCATCAGAGTTCAAATTTTCAAAGTGTGTTAATGTCCCAAATGGATCTTTAAAAAAAAAAAATTCATACATGGCAAAAATTGCAGTTTAGCAACTGACGGTAGTGATGTTTCAAATACATGCAATATGTTGCTGCTAGCGTACGCACATTAGTCAAACTCAGTCCAACACTTCTATCTCAAATAGCATACATACATATTAACACACCATGGGGCGATGGGAAAGCATTTGAAACATTTGTAAGTTGCTGTCTTAAGAGTCGTTTCGATAGATTATGGTGCCAGATTCATCATAATGCCAGCACCGCAGCCAGATAACTCAGCCCCTTCCGCCATATAGGCCAAGCCATGGCTGCAGAGTGCATGTAGTGACCAACATTCCACACTCCTTAATTTCAGTTAAAGATGCAAATCATCTGGGTACTCGTAGTACACTTTTTTTGTTGCATTATTAGTGAACATACTACTTGCACCACTTAAGGCCTGTTCACACCAAATCCGTGCAAGGAAGGTCTATTCAATCTGTAAAAAGTTAAATAAAAAATTATTTCACCCCCTGTACAGTAGGCAGCACTGTTGCTGTTCTACAAACCCTCACCATTCAGTTGATGCATTTTGAGGAATATATATAATCTGTGTTTTTATGTGAATGAGATGAGAACGTATTTTGCTATGATTATATTAAAAACGGACACCTGAAGCCAACTTCTCTTTTTATAATGCCTGGATAATACAACACAAGGTACAGTGATATAACTACATGTGGAATAATATACATATATGATTTGTTGGACCCAATGTGAATAGCGCCATCAGAATCCATTGTTGCCGCACAAAAGCCATTACAAACCATTCGTACCGAAAAACTGACTTGGTGTGAACAGGCCTTTACAGTAAAAAATTCAGTAGAAAAGTGCAGTAGTATGCAATTTGGGATGCACCTTAAAGTACAGTATGTGTCTTTAAAGCAGCACACTTTCACTGAAATGAACTGACGTAGACAATTTTTCTTTGAATTTTCTTCAATGAGCTTCAAAGAGGATAAGAGCAACCACATGGGACAATCAAGACAACATGATCACATGGAAAGTTGACATGTTTTTTCCAAGAGTTCCAGCACGGCCACATTACGCTGACTCACTGACAAATGCCATAACCTATCAGACATTTTTGCATCTGCTCTATCTTGTTTAACTTTCCCTGTGGTGCGAACGGATGTGCGATGCATCAGTAGTGTTGAACAATCTAGTTCGGATCCCATGCTGAAACCAGGAAGAAATCATGTTTGCATAATCAGTGACAACCATGATACGGGGGATGCATTATCCCCTCTAACATTACAGTTTTATTCCCCTGATGGTTAGGTTTAGGTTTGGAGACTGGGGGTACAGTTTATAAAATATATTCCTCTTCACTGTTTTAGGGCCTATACAGCTAAAAACAACTCACTTAACAACTTGCTTCTGGTACCTCATCATGGACATTACACCCAGAAAATGGAGCTCACACATAGCCATACAGCCAAAAACACTTACAGTTTAAGCAATTTTCTCAAATTATTTGAAAGCAAAGACCAATTTTAGTTAAAGAAAAAGTCAGCCTTATTTCCCATTTCACAGCAAAATTATGCTTTGTCATACTTCTATTCTAAAATGATGATTTTGTTTAGATTTTAACAAATTAGTACATTTTCTTCAGGGAATTTGGTGACAATGCAATATGGCATTCAAGTTGGTCATTTTCTACATATTTATCTGTTCTGGGTACCAACAGAAGCTTTTTCAACACCTAACATAATTAAGTGAAGCTGTGTGGCACCATAACTGCTTAATATGTCATTAGAAATTCTGCTGCAGGATTTCTGCATAATTCTGTGTGTAAAGCTTTTGTCTCTTCTTGTCCCTTCTCTCTCTACTTAAACTGCTGTCCAACAAGTGAATTTCAGAGAATGAGAAAAACAAAAACAAGTTCTGAAACTTTGCACCATGTGATTTCTGAGCCTATTTTGTAGAGCAGCTGAAACATGATCCTAACCTTCTGTTAATAAGCAAAAGGCTGCCCTCCTGGAGCTTAACCACACATTGTCTTTTATTAAAGCCTGTAAATCTATTTTAGTAACTGTGAGCCACAGCCCAAGTCTGTGTTGGTAAGGCCTCTTAAAAGCTTCCAAAGAAGGGAATTAGCAGCACTGGTTATTCTCATGGGCCCGTTGATATATGAAAACTGAGGAGAGGAGAGATGCTCATGCTTTAGAATGCCACCTCTCCCTCTATCACTAATGTTCTATTTATTTTTCAAAGGGAGCTAATTACTCCAGATTTGACTTGAAATCATCTGCACATGGAACCAAATAGAAAGTTAATAGGTGTATGATTGGAGCAAACAATTCAATGCAAAGCATTGTAGATGTGTTATGAAAGGGGCAACTGCCTTTCCACATATAGTACATTTCTGCAGGGTTTATACAGCATTGTAAAAAATATACATATTTAGCGCAGTTTCTTTAAGAAAATAATCCTTGTTATATCTGACAAAATCCTCCCCCAGAAAGGGTGAAGAAAGTTAGGAAACTCTGATGTCATTTCATTTTACACCCAAACAAGCATTTTGAGTTTCTCTCTTTTGCAATAAAAACAGAAAGTAATAACAGTGAGAAGACACAATAGTGATGAAGAGGACTTTAAAATGTGGAAGATTGTCCCACCAGTTCACTCTCTTAAGGAAATGGAAACAAATCAATCAGATGATTGTGACTGCAAAGTACAACTATTAAAGTTGAAAGTAAACACACAAAATAATTATTAAATAGTTAATAATATGGCACAGTTTTTTTTTTCCAAGTACAATTGTACAGGATAATAAGAACTTTAAGTAGTACTCTCAGAGATATTTGACTTATAATAAATGCATTTGACTTGAATAAACGCAGCATATATTTTTAGGGTTTGAACAGAATAATAATCAGTTAAATTGATTGTGTTATTTCATTTTTTGCTTCAAAAAGCAATGAATAAATACACAACAGATGTGTCTGTGTTGTTATATGTTTAGAGTTTTATATAAATAATAAAAAAAAAGGAGTTTGGGCAGAACCCCTGTAAAGACTTCAGAATAGCAGATGCTTATAGGCCGCCCATCTATAAAACCTGTGGAACATACTGTGGTGGAATTGTTTGTTAGATTGCAGAGTACATTTCCTGCATAGTGCTGAGGAAACTGCCCGTGGACATTGATTGAAGCCTTGCGAGAGAGAGAGAGCGAGAGAGAGAGAGAGAGAGAGAGAGAGCATACCTAAACAAATTCCTCTCTTCTGCTTGTGACACGCAGGCACATTTTTCTTCCATAAAAGTATATGCGACTACTGGGACAAGGGCGGATGAGTAGTGCTTTTGTTTAGGAAGTGAACTTGATTGGCCCTTAGGTCCATTAAATCACTGTGCTTTGCTTATTTATTTAGCCACTTGTATTGTACTCCAACTCCATTTCTACAGTAGTGACAACAAATCCAAGATTATTTAATTGAATAAAGCAATGTGCTTAATCAAAAAGCTTTATTGTGCACGTCTTGCTCCTGATTAAGCCTATATTGGTCACTGTGTGTTTGTACAGAGGAGAGATTCTCTTGGGAGGAGGCCAAAGTTTAAATCAACAACAAATGAAACCTCCTCCCTTCACCTCTTTCTCACACATATTAAGTACACTATACACACAGAATACCCTCTGTCAGTTTGAGAGTTGAAGAAAGTATGATGAAAGTCTGTAAAGGTGACCACATTTGCAAATAAAAACAAAACAATCTGTATCTTGCAGTCAAGAATCTTATTTGTTTTATTCATCTTGCATGTCTCTAATTAAACACATACCTTCTTTAACCTTTCATGAAAGGCAAGCAGTTACAAGCCTGAATCTAATAAGTTGGATGCCTAGAGTCTTGAGAAAATATCAAAAGCAAATTAGATTAGATACATCTAATTGTGGGAGTCAAGATATTTAACGCACAGTGTTCTCTCACTCTCTCTCTCTCTCTCTCTCTCTCTCTCAAGCCTCCGCTGTCCTCAGCAATTTCATATTTTCAATTGAGGAATCAAAACTGAAGGATGTTGGATTTCAAATTTAAATACAATCCAACTTCTGAATATGTTCATTTGTTCTAGTGAATGAATATGCCCACACACATGTAATCACTGTGCATTATAACTCATTGTAACTAAGAAACAATAAGCAAAAGCACAGCGCTCTGTTGTCTGGAAATAACAAGCTTTGTTCTTACCACCTGAATTGTAAGCCTGATCTCATGAACATAACTAAGTTGTTGATATTTTTGAAGAATTATATTATTTCTGTTTCAAGATGAAATGCCCTGCTAAAAGTGAGGTGGATGTTAAACCACACAAATTCATTTTTTAAGCTTAAAGGAATAGTTCACACACCAAACAATATGATTCTCTTATCATTTACTCACCCTTATGCTCTCCTTCTCACTTATGAGTGAGAACAGACCAATGTGCAACTCATTTTTCACTAGAAATCTTGACATCTGCATTCTCCTAGGCACGATTATGATTGAAGATCGATAACTCTTCCTTTTGCTTGATGCATGCACATACGTGTGTGCTGTGCTATGCATAAGCATGTGTACAGAGCTCTGCGTATACGTTAAGTAGGCTTTTGACCTATATCTTTTTCAATCTACTGGTAGATTGAAAAAGGTGTTTTTTTTTTCTTTTCTTTCTTCAGAGCCTTTCTAAAAGAGCACGGAGCTTTGGGAGACAGGAGTGCTGACCTGATGGCACTGGCAAGAAAGACAATTCAACTAAGCTGAGCAAACAATCAGGTCAATCGTTTCAGCCTAGAGGGCAAATTTGCTAAGCATTTTCCATTTAAGATAGAAGGCATAAACATCTCTAGAGTCATTTTAATTTGTGCTGGAAATTTACTTTACTTAAGCCGGAAATGGTCTGGCCACGTCCGCTCAGCGACGTGGCCGGGAGGACACAACTTCTCGTTCCCTCCATCAGGGAACCAAGGTTACATCCATAACCTAGACGTTCACCGTCTGTCGCTCAATCCAACGTTGTGTCGAAGAAGCTACACTAGGGTTCCAATTTAAATCACGCCATGCGCTGAGCCATGTACGTGTACTGCTGACACAGGAGCGGGCAGGTACTTGACGTGCCAAAACGACCAGCTATATCAGACTGCATGTACCTTTCCGCAATGCCCCATAAAGTCATCGGAAACCCTTATAGTTACCCTAGACAGGGGAACAAGGCGACGCTTGCCAACATGGGAACGGGCCGAGCCTAGCCGGGCCTCTTTTCTCTCTATGTTTCTCGCATAGAGCAAAATGGCTGGGGCCCTTACACGCATCGTGGGAAGGGGGTCTTACCCAGTTTCCTATTCTTTCAGGGGGAAAAGACCCTGTGGAGACCACACCCGCCCAGAGAGGGGGAGGTAAAAGTGGCAAAATACACCACATGGGCTTTTAGGTCACATGTGGGAAGTGGCGCGGCGGTAGATCCCACCTCTTCAGAGGGAGGAGTTGCTACAGACACGGCGACCGGGGGGCAGCAGGAACTGCCTAAGTGAGACGCGTGTCCACTCGTAAGGAGACCGTACCGTGAAAAATACACACAGGAGGAATGTCCAAGTAGGAGCCCTAACCTGCGGAGCACCTATTACAGTACAGGGTAGATCTAAGTATCCGCAAGCCGAGGGAAAAGGCACTAGGTGCAAACGATTCACGTGGTCAATCCGCCAGCGTGTTACTGAGTTCTACCGGCTCGGACCTGAGAAAACACGGGACGAGACTGACTCTACCCTGAGATTGTAGAATCACGCAAAGGTATTAGGTGTTGCCCAACCCGCTGCTCTGCCTATGTCTGCCAGGGAGAAGCCTCTGGCCAGTGCCCATGAGGACGAAACACTCCTTGTTGCGTGTGCTCGGGGGGGGCACGGCTTGGGTGCGATAGGCCAATTAAATGGCGTCCACCACCCAATGGGAGAGCCTCTGTCTGGAGACAGCGTTCCCTTTCCGCTATCCACCGAAGCAGACAAGTGATGCTCATAGCATCTAAAGCTCTGCATGCGGTCCAAGTAGGCACGAACACAGCAACGAAGGGGCTGGGTCTGCCTCCTCCCGGGGAAGCGCTTGCAGGTTCACTACCTGGTCCTGAAGGGCGTGGTAGGAACCTTCGGCACGTAGCCCGGCCGCGGTCTTAGGATCACATGTGTGTCTGCCGGACCGAACTCCAGGCAAGTGTCGCTGACAAAGAAAGCTTGCAGGTCCCCGGCCCTCTTGATAGAGGTGAGTGCGATCAGCAGGGCCATTTTTAAAGAGAGGGCACTGAGTCCAACTGATTCTAGTGGCTCTAAGGGGGGTCTCTGAAGGCCCGAGAGGACCACTGAGAGATCCCAGGAGGGGAACATGCTTGGCCGGGAGGGATTTAACCTCCAGGCACCTCTTAGGAACCTGATAATCAAGTCGCACTTACCCAAAGACTTGCCTTCTACTGCGTCGTGGTGGGCTGCGATAACAGCAAAATACACCTTCAAGGTGGACAGGGACAGCCTCCCATCCAACCTTTCCTGCAGAAATGAGAGCACTGACCTGACTGCGCACCTTTGTGGGTCTTTGCCCCGAGAAGAACACCAATTTGTGATCAAGCGCCACTTTAGGGCGTAAAGTTGCCTGGTGGAAGGGGCTCTGGCTTGGTTGATCGTGTCTATGACAGTAGGTGGTAGATCAGATAGATCTTCCACGTCCCATCCAGGGGCTAGAAGTGGAGGTTCCAGAGGTCTGGGTGCGGATGCCAGAGTGTGCCCCATCCCTGAGAAAGAAGGTCTTTCCTGAGGGGAATTTGCCAGGGAGGGGCTGTCGTGAGGAGTATGAGGTCTGTGAAACAAGCCCGGGTGGACCAATTGGGAGCCACTAGAGTGACATGTTCCTCATCCTCCCTGACCTTGCATAGCACCTGTGCAAGAAGGCTCACTCTGGTAAATGCGTACTTGCGCAGCCCCGTGGGCCAGCTGTGTGCCAGTGCGTTTGCCCCGAGGGGAGTCTCTGTTTGGGCATATCAGAGCGGGCAGTGGGAGGTCTCTTGGGAGGTGAACAGGTCTACCTGAGCCTTGCCGAACCGTTCCCAAATCAGCTGGACCGACTGGGGGTGAAGCCTCCATTCTCCACTGGGCAAGCGTTGTTGTGAAAGTGTGTCCGCTACCACATTGAGGTTGCTGGGGATGTGAGTGGCACGCAGTAAATTGAGTCACCTGGCTCCAAAGGAGGAGACGAGGGGCGAGTTGTGACATGTGGCGGGAGCGTACGCCACCATGGCGATTTATGTACGCTATCGCAGTGGTGCTTTCTGATTTGATCAAGAGGTGTTTTCCCTGAACTAGCGGGAGATACTTCCACAGGGCAAAGAAAACTGTCAGAAACTCCAGGTAGTTGATGTGCCAGCACAGCGGGGCCCCTTTCTAATGGCCCGCAGCTGCGTTCACGTTGCACACAGCGCCCCAACCCAATCTGGAGGCA
This sequence comes from Xyrauchen texanus, assembly GCF_025860055.1. Taxonomy (NCBI): domain Eukaryota; kingdom Metazoa; phylum Chordata; class Actinopteri; order Cypriniformes; family Catostomidae; genus Xyrauchen; species Xyrauchen texanus. The sequence goes on from NC_068276.1 coordinate 41,280,758, forward strand.
TCGGTCGTGACCAGGACGCATCGGGACACCTGCTGCAAGGGGACTCCTGCCCGCAGAAAGCAGAGGTCTGTCCAGGGTTTGAATCTTTGGCGGCAGGCGGGGGGTGACCATCACACGGTGCGTGCCGCGGCACCGTGCTTGTCTCGGGACTCGAGACTGTAGCCAGTGCTGAAGCGGTCTCTTATGCATCAACCCCAGCGGCACGACACAGTTGAAAGCTTGCAAGTCCAAGATTGGTCATAAGCCACCGCCTTTCTTGGGTTCGATGAAGTAAGGGTTGTAAGGGACAGGTTCTATTGCGTCTTTGAGCAAAAGGGTCCACACGCAGCGATTTCCACACACAGCTATTTCCGCCGTGTACTGAGGAAAAGTGGATGCCCACAAAGGGGGGCGGGGGCCTGGCAAAAGGGACGATTATTTTTAAGGGGGCAGAGCAGTGGGGTGTAGCAGGTAGTATGGCATCGGGAGGCGAAAGTTCGTCCCGAGGCTCTGGTGCTGAGAAAAGACTCTAAGCACTTACCTTGCTCCGCACACCCGGCAGGAGGTGGGTTAGTGACTGAGGAGGAGGTCCAGCATCGGCGTCCTCTAGACTCATCAGAAACAGCCAGCCGGGGGAAAGTCGTGGCTTGGCTGGAGGTGGGAGGTCCAAGTCCAGGCGACTGTCGAGGTCTGGCGGCAGAGTGCCGTGAGAATGCCATTTGCGGGCCATGTGACCCAGAGACAAAGGAAATCACTCTTTTATTGAATGTGGGTGCGGGGAGGGGTGCGGCAAATTAAATAACTTCAAATAAAGATTCTCCTCCTGGCCCTCAACCAGGGGATGGAGTGGTCTGCTTACCAGCTCCGGAGCGAGCATCTCGGCCTCTGGGTCGATCGTCTCAGGAGCACCTGGGAGCCTTCCAGGTCCTCGAGGGTGTCCGTGAGACGGGGGGCGTGCACTTCCTGCAGGGTGCTCGATGGTGGGGCTGAGAGTTGGGTCCGGGCGAGCAGACGGACCCTCGGCGAGCAGACGGGGCTTGGCCCATGGCGGCAGGGTTTGCGGTGGGGCAGGATGTGTGAGATGACCGCAGAGAACTGCTGGGCGAAGTCCTCTGCGGTGTCGCCGAAGAGGCCGAACTGGGAGACAGGGGCGTCGAGGAAGTGTGTCTTGTCCGTCTCGCGCATCTCGACCAAGTTCAGCCACAAATTACGTTCCTGAGCCACGAGTGTGGCCATCGCCTGCCCGAGTGAATGTGGCCCTGAGGGAGAGGTCGGTCGCTGAGCGCAGTTCCTGCAGCATGTCAAGATCAGGACTACCCTCATGCAGATCTTTACGTCCAATGGACTTGCAGGAGGGCCATGGCATGCAGGGCGGAAGCAGCCTGTCTGGTGGTGCTGTAGGCTTTAGCGGTCAATGATGACATCGTCCTACAGGCCTTGGAGGGGAGTACAGGGCAACCCCGCCAGGTGGCGGCGTTCTCGGGGCATAGGTGGATCGCAACCGCCCTATCCACCTGGGGAATCGCCGTGTACCTGTGGGCCGCTCCGCCATCGAGGCTAGTGAGAGCGGATGAGTGAGGGGCTTTGTGATGAGCAGAGGGGGTGCTCTCCATGCAGTCGTCATCATGCACCTCCGGGAAAAAAGGGACCTGGGGATGGCATGGCTGTGAGCGGCGCACAGGCCCCAGGAAACAATCATCCAGCCGCAACAGCTGTGGGGAGGACGGAGGGTTCCAGTACAACCCCACGCTGGCAGTGACCCGGGCAAGCATGTCGGACATCTGGGCGTCAGCCTCAGCCTGGGCATGCTGGCCCGAAGGCGGCAGCCCAGATGAGTCCTCCGTGTCAGACGTCAGACCGCTCTCCGATGCAGCGGCGAGCTCATCCAACTCGGGGGGCTCAAGAGAATAGGCAGGCTAGCTGTGAGGCGAGCCGCTGTTGCCTCGAGCCCGGACGGAAGCCATCCCCAGATCGCCTCCATCGCCAGTCGCGTCATCCTCAAACCCGTGGGAAGGAGTGGTGTTCCTTCGGTTGAAGGAAAGCCACGACGTTGCCATGGTCATGTTCTCGCAATGAGAACATGAACCATCCACAAACGCTGCCTCTGTGTGATCACAGCCCAGACACACGAGTCAGCGCCTGTGGCCGTCTGAAGTGGAGACCACTCTACCGCATCCAGGAACTACACAGGGTCGGAAAGGCATCTTTACAAAGAAGAATCCTGAAAAGGACGTTCAACGCCGCTGTGTACTGCTCTTTTAAGAGGAAAATACTCTTTTAGAGAAAATCTCTCTTTATAAACTCTTTTAAGTTTGTGCTGTTAAAGCGCCCAGGGGAAAACTGCACTACCATGCAGAGAAGGAAAAAGCCGCTGAAGTGCGCCATAGATCCAACAGCAGTAATCGCTCAGAGGTAAGAGGAACAGGAGTGTGACTTGCAGCTTGCTGCATACACGACCGTCGGCTCCGCAAAAAAATTCTGAATGAAACAGACGCATTTCCCCACCTTTATACCCGTATGTCCGGGGGCGGAACATGCAAATTCTGTCCGCTAACTTCTCATTGGCCTTTTTTCATAGATCAGAGGTATATTTGGCGCTCAAGATAGACCCCTAGTCTCGCTTTTTCGACACAACATTGAAGTGAGCGACAGACGGGAATTTGTACTTATATATTGTCAAAACTTTTTAATAATCTAAAAATCTGTTAAGTTATCCCCTTGTTTGAGATTGGTGTAATCTAATATTTGTGTCATGCTAAGCAAATAAGGAATGTGAAAGTAATTTTAGAGTGCTTTGAGGCAGTTTGCACCATTCTAAAAGTGATTGAGCCTAACAAGTTAATTAGACATTTGCATTTTGGGATAAATAAACACAACTGTGTGGGAGAACAAGAGCGGATAACACAAAAGCCATTATCATCTACCCAGCTGATTAGTTTGATAATGAAAAAAGGGCAGCATCACTGCAACAATTCCTTAAGAAATGCTCTGAGCCCAAGCGTTATAGCACCTAATGCCAGCCTTCTCAATCCAAAAGACTGCGGGAGTCAAATGGAAATCATGGTATTGGCAGCAAACACAGGGAACTAATTAACATTTACTACTCAAAACTGCATCGGATGAGCTATGCTGCAGTCGCACAAAATCTCACTTTCTATCATCCAGCAGTTATCTCCTATTAAAAAATGGATGAACAAGAAAAAGGTGAGTGGTCAAAAAACAATAAAAGCCAGTGATAACCTCCAGGGCCGCTGGACTAATCTTAATGTACACTCTGAGTTATAGGCCAAGGGGCAGAGATGAGCTGTATAATGAGCTGCAGGCAATGGAGAAAGTTGACTAAGCAGGAGAAAAAGCCTCGGTTTTATAATGTAAACAGATGTGGAACTATGACTTGAGAACTGGAGGCCTCCAGGGTGCCAGGTGAGCACTTCATTCGTGAAATCTATCATGACCAAGCGATGAGCCAGGCTTTGCCTCACTGCATTGCCTTGGCCTGTTTTGTAATTAAGTAGCAGGATGATTCGCTTCATTTCACGACTGATATGTTTCAAGCTGGGTTAAGATGAGAATTCAACCTCCAGGACTGACACACGCTGACCTGCCCCTAGGGCCTGGTGACAGAAAGAGCAAGGGTGACATGCTAATGGAGACATATAAAGAAGCATGCTCAAACTGGCTTTTCACACTAGAAAGGGAAAAAATACAGTTAATAACTCTAGAATGTCAGGTACAGAAAGCTCACGTCAGATGCTTAAGGGTCATTCTATAATTGTGGGTACATCTCATTTCCATGGGATATATGTTTGATATATTTTCATTTTAATATAGCACCAATGCTTATTTTTACCAAATCACACCATTAAATGTGGGAAAAGTCATGTCTTTAGTTCAAAAAGATTGTGTCTATCACATAAAACCCTGATATTCAGCTATCTGATTTCATAATGTTGCTCATTCTATTCTGCAATTAAGCATGAAAATTACCTCAAATATAAATTAATTTAATAATTTTGCCTTTAGATAGATTAGACAATCAATACATTTGGGTGTGTGCTACAAAAATAAGAAGTGTTTATTGTGATATACCTTATTTTATGTGTCCTCAAAAAACCAGTCAACTAAGTTTCCCACTAGGAAAACCCCCTTCAAAATGGAATGGTTTGTCGCAAAATCAAATGATTTGCATAGTGCGATTTCATTTCCGCAAGAAGCACATGGAAGAAAGACTAGAAGGTTTGTCTTCTCTCTTTTCCCAAATATTTGTTAAAATGACAAACCTGTGCCAAGAGTGGATAAATTGACTCTAAACAGTGTTACACAAGTGTTATTGCTTCACATTTTAACAAGAAATTTTGACTAAAACTTATCTTTATGAAAATGTATCTCTAAAGATACCTTGTGCTCAGTAGTTCTAGGCCTCCATGTTGAGTTTAGGCCCAAAATTGTAAAAATGTAAATTAAGTTACCTGGCAACTGTGTTTCCCAGTAGATGTAGCATGGTGGACACTAGGTAACGTAGATCATATTTTATGCAAATGTTACTACAGATATCAAGAATTCTTTACAAATGTTCAATTTAAAATTATGCTGTTTGTAAGATATCATTTTAAGGAATTACTGAAGACTAGCTGAGTAGTCATTTAAAACATTTTGAGGGCCTTCAAATGGGATATAACTTTCTTGTCACAAGCTGGATTTCTTCATATTATATTTGGCAAATATAAGACCCACTGTAATTAAGATACCAATGTAAAAATTTAAAGTAAATAATTGTTGTTTGTCCCAGGAAAATGGCAAGAGTATCTGCCACAGAAAAACAATGCCGTTACCGGGCTCTGCGAGATTCTGATCCTGTGAAGAGGGAGGATTTTTTGTTAAGGGCCGTCAGAAATGGAGAGAGTTATGAGAGCATGGGAAAGTCAATACAATAGCTGATTTGAAAGAAAGTAGATGTTCTTACTGGAAGAAAGTCAAGCAGCAGAGCAGTGTGAGAAAGAAGCAGGCTGAGACTATTGTTACTCCTCAAAGTCCTGACCTTGTGTAGAGCCTGCTCAACAAGCACAGTCATCAAGGTTAGAAGGCTGAGATGTATCTAATATGTTATAACAGTGAGTGACTAAAGAATATTAAAATTATGTTCAGGGTAGTATATGAGATTAAAGTAGATGGCAGCATTCAACTTAACTTCGTTAAATGCATTTTCTGTTTTATACAAATAGTTTTTTTCTGGCCCGGGTGAGACGATGTGCTGTGGTACTTGTTTGAGGATGTTCTCAGGTTAATTCCTCCCCCAAAGCAAGTGACATCACATTATGTTCAAATAAGCAGAGATATTGGAGAAGCTCTTAAGAGCACAACCTTAAAGGTGCAGTATGTAAGATTACGAAACCCTTGTTATTAATGACACCAGTGGCCCTTAAGTGAACTGCAGCCAGCTACATGTTGCTCGTGCTTGCGCACACACTCCAATGGGATGTGAGTGAGCATCGACCAAAACAATGACATAACGTACAAAGAGGCTGAATGTGATTCACCAACATCATGCTGACAGATGAGGTAGCATAATCTAAATTAACACAGTTATGATTGTTTTACTACAAACCTTGAGACTGCATATTATATTTGACTCTCCAGTGCTGGAACAGGGCTAAAACAAAGTCTGGCTATAGGTCTGACTATGTGAGAGCGTAGTTTGAAGTAATCACTTTTCTTTGCATGATACATTGACTGCATTTATACGATAGCCTATGTCGGCAATAACTAGCTAGCCAGCTTTATCAATAGCTGTGGAAATTTGATGATGATGACAGTAGCTGTTTATAAACTAGACTGTACATTATAAATATGTTGACACAGTTCAGTATTGTTGTGATTCTATCACAACTGTCATTTTGATATATCGATGCGCTATTGTTTTATAATAATATAATGTATATATTTTGTGTATAATCAAGCTACGTTACACAATTATCTTGAACATTGTCTAGCATTCATTAACAGTATTATTGTAGTTTACCTTGATGAATAATTACAGATTAACATTGACATTAACCTGACATTTAGTATAAAGAGGAGATCGTTGAATTTATCTGAAATTTAAAATCAAGTTAGCTAAAATTACACAGATCAATCCTTATGGCACTATATTTCATATGCTTTGCAGTTATGTAAACGTACCTGTCCAATAAGAAGAATGCCAATTCAGGTTCGGTTTTGATCCCCAAAATCAGTTTTTGATCTCCAAAACCAAACAAAGGTCCCTCCAGGAATCAAATGCCCTGCCGATGTTCACTCTCGACCACGATCACGTTCTTGCTTAGCCAGATGGGATTCAGTAGATAATTTTTTTTTTTATTTTTGTTTTGTTTTTGGCTTACTCTGAGTTTGTGTAGGAGTCAGTTTTGTGCTGGGAGCCAGACGTTTGCTGGATTCCATCTCTAAGATAACGTTACCTAGTGTTGCAGACTGTCTGTTGAATAGCAGAAGAGACACTGCTGTCTGAGGCAAGGCTCTCAGGAGCGCGCATAAACGTCACATCCTTTGGATTTTCCCGGCAAAAGCAACCCGCTCCCTTTACTTGAAAATCTGTCTACAGGCTTTAATAGGCAACCAGGAAGTCCGAGAAGGGCTAATTTTTTTAAGTTGTGTTACAAGCCGTTAACAAAATAAGGCGAATATTACATGAAAAATTTTACATATTGCCTTACCTTTAATATTACATGAAAAATTTTACATATTGCCTTACCTTTAAGCATTAAACTTGTGTACATTTAATTATCTTTCTCTCCTTCTCTCTCCAACTCCCTCGCTCACAAATACAGATATGCAGCAGAGTTAAATTGGTGTTAGACTGCTTTGGATTGAGCATGTTTTTTTAAGGCTTTTCAATGAACACAATACATGGAAATCTTTTAATTCATGAACTTGTTCAATAACCAGCTTCAAAGTGTGCAAACTCACTGCAAAACTGAAATCCGACAATTAACACCACAAGAGTTAATTTGAACACTTTCAGGGTGTTATATGGAAACCACAGACAAAGTGTTAAATTAACACTTTCTGAAGTGTTGCCTTTCTCAACACAGACAGAGAGTTATTATTCAAACACTAAAAGAGTGAGATACTAACACCGGTGCTTATAAAAACAACACTATAGTAGAGTTGGTTGTATAGTCTCTGAGATACTGGAAGTGTTAAAATCCATCACTGTACTGGTATTCACTCTTTAGGAATAATAGCAATCACTATCTGCCCAACACTACACGAGTCATATTTTACGCTACCCTAGTGTTGTTGTAACACATTTTTTAGAAATATAAAGAACACTAAGAGAGGAAAAATTATGTGTATGTTGTATTAATGCTGGGTTTTAAATTACCTACTTTTTGACATTATGACAAATCTTTGAATTTACAATATAAAAATAATTAATTGATAATTAATTGTCTTTGGTCATTCATTTATTACTTTATTCCCCAGCAGAACAAAATCTGTTCAATGTGCCTGTATTGATCTGTTGAACACATTTTCTACAAATAACAGTCTAAAACAACTTAAAATGAAGTGTCACTGCCATAAGACATTTGCAAATCAAATGATTTGTAGTAAAACAAATCTTCAGTTTTTTAAGGACAAGGTTATATTCTTGCTCAACAACATGTAATGCATAAACACTGAATCCATGTATGATACTAAGAATTAAATTCCACCTCTCAATTTTTATTTGACTATTTTTATACAGACAGGTGTGTCATTGAGCGCATCTAAGCAAAATGCAAGGCCAGTGCGATATTCAATACCATGGCATTTAACTCATTTTGTGACTTTTACCTCACTGGACATTTCAAGCTGAAAAAGCTCAGAAATGAAATCACAGTTCCCTATCGAGAGGTCTCTCCTATTGAGTAAGTAGCTTACGCTATGGGAAAACCGTTTCTCGAGAAATATTGAAGTCTTTATGTAAAACGCATTGCAGCTGCACAGCAGACAGCAATGAGCGAGGCAGCTCGGTCATTGGCTGTGCTGCGGCAACTTGCTCGAACCAATGACGGGGCGACTCTGAACGCGCTCGCGCACTCAGAGCCCGCCAAGATGGGCGTGGCTTAGGGCTATATATTAGGCGCCCCGTCATGAGAGTTCTTTAGATTTAATCTCCTTCAGCAAAGACCTTCTCTTCGCTGGATCCTCCGGATTGTTGGAGTCTTTCGCCCGCCGTCGAAAAGCCTACAGCAGGACCGCTAAGACGACGCCGGCGCCTTCAGCCACCTTCGAAGCCTTCTGCTATGCCATCCGGCGCGCATCGCTATATCCTTTTACTGCAAGCGCTCGCCTCTGCGACGCTTTTTGATTGAGTAAAAGAGTAATTTTTCAAGGCGTTGTTGCAAATGCCTTCAGCCTGCGCCTCGTGCAGAGGCCCTCTTCCTGATGGGGATCGTCACATCATTTGCACTCGCTGCCTGGGACCTGACCACGCAGAAGCTGCTCTCACTCGAGGCGGATGCCCCGAATGTGACTCCCTGGGCCTCACCGAGCTGCGCGCTCGCTTTGCCACCTTCGCCGCGAACGAGCCTGCTACCACCATGCTGCCATCCCCTCTGTTCGAGCCGCGCAAGAAAAAGCGCCGCTCACGGAGGCCGCCAGAGCACGCGGACTTCAGTGACGTCACGCCGGGCCAGTCCCCGCGTGCTTCACCACTACCCGAGAACTCCCCGCCACCAGTCCATTTCAACGCAGGCGGACCAGCACCCCTCCAACAGAGCGGTGGGTCTCGTCTCGTTCGGCACGTCAGGGGACGACGGTGAAAAGGATGACAGCCTTTCCAATTGACGCTGCATCCGACGACTGGCCGGGCTCGGCCTTCGACACCGCGCCGTCGACATTAGCGGACACGAGCAAGGGCACCAGCATGGACTCAGAGATCGTCCGCATCCTGTCTAAAACGGTAAGAGAGTTCACTGAACGCTTCACTGAAGCTCGGAAGGATTCGCAGGCTATGCGTCACTTCCTGCCCAAGCGCTCCAGCTCGTCACAGAGCCGCCAGAGACCGCCTCAGCAGCAGCAGCGAGCCAGGGCGGCGCCTCCCGTCTCCAAAACGTGTAAAACATTACCCAGTCCCCTTACAGGTGGCTGGAAATGTCTGTAGAGCAGTCAATGGGCCAGTCACAGAACTTGCTTACCTGCAATCAAACGCCGTTTTAACGGCAACACACAGAAATCACATTTTCTGCCTGTGTCACTAAGGGGTCACGTGTCCACACTAAAGTGCACATAAGCACTGCCCATACAGTTCCAGACAGTTCTCTAGCTCATGCCACGAGCATCACAGATGCGACGCGCGAGCCAAGAAACTCCCCGCTAAGAGCGGGAAGCTTTATGAATGTGGCGCGCGTGCCTATTACGATGTATGCACCCCCACCCGAAAACTCTGTCCATACAGTTTCAAGCATTTCTCCGACTCATGCTGCAAGCATTTCGAGATAGCCGCGTCTGTACTCTCACACGCACCCCTGCACTTGGCACTCAACACGGCTGCTCAGCGCGCACCTGCGCCTCTGAGAGCTGTAAACTCAGTGTTAGCACAAGGCAATTTGCCGGTGGGGCCCATACGTCACTGCGACACGCCCCAGCCAGCATTCAGCCCATATCTGTGCGAGCAAAAGCCTGGGAAAAAATCCCTGACATGCCGAAATGGGTTTTGAACATAATAAAACAGGGTTACTCACTTCAATTCGCTCGCAGACCACCCCGCTTTTCAGCGGTGGTCGAGACGAAAGTGAGGAAAGATGTGTCACATGTTCTACGCACCGAGGTGCTCAAACTGATAGAGAAGGGCGCTATAGAAACTGTTCCTCCCTCTATGAGCGAGGCGGGTTTTTACAGCCGCTATTTTCTCGTCCCGAAAAAGGACGGTGGCCTCCGCCCCATCCTAGATCTCAGACATCTGAACAAAGCTTTAATGATTCGCTCGTTCAGAATGGTAACAACCAAACATATCCTCGCGCAAGTTCGCCCCGGGGATTGGTTTCTATCAGTGGATTTGAAAGACGCTTACTTTCACATTCTGATAGGGCCTCATCACAGGCCTTTTCTGAGATTCGCTTTCGAGGGACAGTCATACCAGTACACAGTACTACCATTCGGCCTATCATTGGCCCCCCCGTACATTCACGAAATGTATGGATGCGGCACTTTCCCCCCTGAGACAGCGGGGAGTGCGAATACTGAATTACCTCGACGATTGGCTAATCATAGCACAATCAGAGGGTCAGTTAACGACGCACAGATCTTGGATTATCAGCCATCTAGAATGCCTGGGTCTGAGAATCAATTTTGCAAAGAGCGTGCTATCCCCCAGCCAGAATATCTCTTTTCTGGGAATAGTGCTAGACTCAGTGCAGATGACAGCGCGCCTCTCATCAGAGCGCGCGCGCCCGTTCTGAATGATGTTGCAAGGCGTCGAATAGAGAGCGCGCGCCCCCGTCAAACGATTTCAAAGAATGCCCGGTCTCATGGCCTCGGCATCAGCTGTACTCCAGCTAGGATTGTTGCACATGCGTCCTCTCCAGCGCTGGCTCAAGAGCCGTGTCCCCACTCACGCGTGGCGCTCGGGCCACTTTTTGATCAGAGCGAATCACGGCTCTATAAAAGCCCTGACGCCCTGGAAAGCCATCAACTGGTATCAAACCGGCGTGAGTCTGGGCGTGAATACGCGGAGCTTTTGGTCAAACCCAGAAAAGTGCCTACATGTAAACTGTCTGGAAATGAAAGCGGTCGCCTTGGCTCTCAGAGCCCTGCTTCCATACCTGAAAAACGAACACGTCCTGGTCCGAACGGACAACATGATGGTAGTTTCATATATAAATCGCCAGGGTGGACTCAGGTCGAGCTCCCTGCACTCTATGGCCAGGGAGCTCATCTTATGGTCACAGCACCACCTGCGCTCGCTGAGAGCAGCGCATGTGCCAGGCGCCCTGAACCAGGGAGCGGACATGCTGTCCAGAGACAAGGTTCTCCCAGGAGAATGGTCTCTCCACCCCCTGACGGTTCAGTGGTTATGGCAAACCTTTGGCGAGGCAGAGGTCGACCTCTTCGCCTCCAGGCAAAGCTACCTCAGGTCATCAGTTGGATCAGGGAAGTGAAATGTGCAGTGCTCCTGGTAGCCCCACTCTGGAAAAACAAGACGTGGTTTCCAGAACTGATGCAGATGATGCAATCTGCCCCATGGCCGATTCCGTTGAGGCTAGACCTCCTCAGGCAGGCCAACGGGATGTTTCTTCATCCCCGCCCCGATCTGTGGGCCCTCCATGCATGGCCCCTCAACGGGTTCCCGAGAACCTCCCCAGTGGAGTTTTGAGAACCATCACTGAGGTGCGAGCGCCCTCTACGAGGCGCTTATATGCCCAAAAGTGGAAAGTGTTCAGTGACTGGTGTGATACCAAGAGCTTGAACCCCAAATCGTGCGAGATACCAAGTGTACTCGCCTTTTTTTGCAAAAGAGCTGCTGGAGGCGGGCCGCACACCCTCCACGCTCAAAGTCTATGTGGCTGCCATAGCGGCGTCACACAATCCTGATAAAGGACGTTCATTAGGGAAAACCGACCTAATCATTCGTTTCCTAAGAGGCGCTAGGAGGATGAACCCTCCTCGCCCCCCCTCGGTGCCGATCTGGGACCTGGCCACGGTCCTGGATGCACTCAAGAGTGCCCCGTTCGAACCTCTCCGAACCGTGCACCTTAAACAGCTCTCGCTCAAAACTGCGCTCTTGCTGGCGCTCGCCTCAGTCAAGAGAGTGGGCGACCTGAACGCGCCGTCATCAAGCGCTGCTTGCCTGGAATTTGGACCTAACGACTGCAGAGTTGTCCTTAGGCCAAAGCACGGGTATATTCCTAAAGTGCTCTCCACACCCTTCAGAGTACAGGTGATATCTCTGGCAGCGCTATCGTCCCCAGCAGACGAAAGCGACGCTAATTTACTCTGCCCGGTCAGGGCGCTCAGTGTATATTTGGAACGTTCTGCCCTGTTCAGACAGACGGAACAATTATTCGTATGCTTTGGCGGCCGCACTAAAGGTCTCGCAGTTTCAAAGCAAAGAATATCGCGCTGGATAGTGGATACTTACGAAGCCAAGGGCCTTCAATGCCCCTTAGGCGTCAGAGCTCACTTTACGAGGAGCATGGCCTCCTCGTGGGCGTGGTCGAGTGGGATACCCATTGAAGATATTTGTGCGGTGGCAGGCTGGGCCTCACCTTCGACATTTATCAGGTTTTATAACCTACAGGTCCCCTCATTGCATTCCAACATTCTATCAGCCTGACTATAGAATGGACTGGAGTATGTATATGCTGAGCATTATCTCCTCCCTTATAGGTCCGTCTCTGACTGACTTAAAGGATTTTTTATGCATATCAGTACATAAAAAACTCAGTACATAAGATATGTGCTTGTGTTTGTACTATGAGCACCCCACCATGGACCACCTTGGAAGGCGCTCTATACTATCCCATTATGTAGCTCGCCGTTGGCTGGCTTGTGGAATAATCACTTTGCTTTAAGGCTCAGGCATCTGCCTCTGGCTTTATAGAGCGAAGTCAGCACGCACGGCGTTTTGCATGGTGTTCCCATAGCGTAAGCTACTTACGCAATAGGAGAGACCTTTCGATAGGGAACGACTCGGTTACTAACATAACCTCGGTTCCCTGAGAGGAGGGAACGAGTATTGCGTAAGCTGCCGTGCTAGTGCTTGGTCAGTTCGCTTCAGTCGATTGAACCTAAAGAACTCTCATGACGGGGCGCCTAATATATAGCCCTAAGCCACGCCCATCTTGGCGGGCTCTGAGCGCGCGAGCGCGAAGCACGCACCCATTGGTCGCACGTTCAGAGTCACCCCGTCATTGGTTCGAGCAAGTTGCTGAAGCACAGCCAATGACCGAGCTGCCTCGCTCATTGCTGTCTGCTGTGCAGCTGCAATGTGTTTTACATAAAGACTTCAATATTTCTCGAGAAACTGAGTTTTCCCATAGCGTAAGCTACTTAAGCAATACTCGTTCCCTCCTCTCAGGGAACCGAGGTTACGTTAGTAACCGAGTCGTTTTCAAGATTAGACATCAATTCATTTGAAACAGGACCACACTTGATAGCTTTTATATCACAGGACTCCCAGTGATAAGCAATAGCTACTTGGTGTTTCTTTCAAAGCGATTCGGTCAGGTTTTTTTTTATTTTATTTTTTTTATGCTCTTAAAAAAAATATATGTTTTCTTCATATCTTATTGTCCATACATGAAGCAAAGGGCTAATCTTCCTGATGCATTCAGAGTAGTGAATCATGTGGTGATGCTTTGGAATGAGATTCTGAGAAGGATACAACTCTCTGAATAAGCGATGATCCCCTGCAATAAGATGTTTAAAAAATATTGTCATTCCTTCTGAGATGCAAGTAGAAAATATTATGTCAGCAGCAACATCAAATGCCAGAGTTTATCACCCTCTGGGACAACATCTCCATATATGAGAGGACTGTTCCTAATCAGACACAACATCTGACTTTCATTAAGTCCAATTCTATTGCCTATTTGTTAAAGGTTGATCTTTGTTGGGTGATTCTTTCTGTCCAAGAACCCATAATTGAAGGCATACACCCTCTGAAGAATGGAAGCTCTGGAATTGATTTTGACTCATATATTGAAAAAGCAGTTTGACTTCATATTGTGCTACACCTTCTAAAATATCATACATAATGTCCAACACAAAATTCTTTTAATCCAATTATAGGAGCTTTCTTCTGAGTTCTCAGCAAGGTATATGTAATGTATCTGTAAACATTTAGTGTTTTCTTCCTCACTGCATCAGATGTAAAATCACCTGCAGATAATCTTCACTAAATACCGTCTGGGCTGACACCTTGTCATTAAGGCACTACTTAATGTAATGTTTTACAGTAAAAGACTCCACATAACCAAAAAAACTATTCAGTCCGAGACAGTCACCTGAAATTTGTGAAATAGTACCAGAGATTAGCACATATATGAAAGTATCACTGACTGGAATCTGTTCATACATTTCAGAAATTGTATTTCTTCTTGAATCGTATCAGACACCTAAGTGCACTTCACTAGGTTCAACCACCCCCCATTTCTAACTAAAATATTTTCTCCATTTTGTATCAGTATTCAAGTTGAACTGTGAACGAATTGTAAAAACCTCTGAAGGCACAACATTTAGAACTTTTTCCTTTAAACTTGTATGAAAATCATTGACAAAATCCTCCATGCTTTCAGTAACTGACACAATATCCCTGTTTGCAACACCATTACCCTGCAATTTTGCTATAATGGATGCACACATTTCTCTGGACTCATCCCTTGAAACTGGATCCAATTCTTGCAGATATGAATTTTGATCTAATAAACCTCGTTCGGAGTCAGATCCACCATGCGACACTACATCAGAGAGGTTTGGAGATTGATGATTTGGTAGGGATATGCTGGCACTGCCTGATGCTACATTCAAATGGAATGTATTCAAATGTTTTCTAAACCCAGCTCAAAAATTCTGAATTGAAACGAACAACCATCCTGAACACAAACAAGTTCAAATGTCTTGCCTGGATACAAGCCATATAAAAGCTTAAGGTGCCGAATTAATTTAACAGTTGTGGCAGGCAGTGATCGACAGATGTAGCATCTAAACTTCATTAATGAATTTGGCTCGGAGTTCCTTTACTCTTGGGTTCTCACTGGTGGTGCCAACATCAATATTGTAGACTGTAGTCTGAAGAAACTTATACATGTTTCTGAGTGGAAGATCATAACAAATGCTGAAAACAAAGTGGTCCTTGAAAAGTTCATCCATTGCTGCCAGTGAAGAGGATGCTTGACAAGGGATGAGCTTTTTATCAACCACAATTAAGGACTGACTTATGGCCTCCTTACTGGCCCCTGAGGAAAGAAGGTTTAGTTGACGATTCTCTTCAGTCTCAGAGTGCTCCTGAAGACATGACTGAATAAAAAGACAGGAAAAGACAAAAAAGAAAAACAACAACAACATGATACATGCACCAACTGGCTTGTGGATTGGTTACCTATCTATAAACATAAAATTAGGTTTATCACTTCACCATATTATCCCCATTTTAGAGTTTAAATACTGCAGTGATTTGTCTGTTGTATAAATTAACGGATCATTTCCAAAGATAAGTTATAGCCCTTATAATATGTTTCCACCTACTTTGTGAAATTCAACCGGATGATCAATAGCCTGAGCAATGCTTATCTTCTGGGTTTTCTTTCTTCCTGAAGCCTTTTCTTTCTGGGGTGATAAGAGATGAAGAACTAGAAGGAAGGATGACATGTCACTGTCCCATTATGTAGAAGTAAAAAATATTTACATTGTAATACAAAAGTGCTTCTTCATCATAAATTGTAACCAAACAAATAGAACATAGACGGCAATAAAATCACAGACTACTAGCCCCTGTAAATGCTGAAATTACCTCTCATCCCCATGTAAAACAATTGCTGTCCGAATAGGGCTATGGCTATAATAACTGCTATGGCAAATATTTAATTCATGCTTATGCACAAGTGTATTGTGAAAATAGACACAACCATCATACAATATTCCTGACAAAACAACAAGACAAATTCAAACGCAATGTTCAATTACACCCCCCATTTTAAGTATGAAGGGCTTGAACCATAATAATAAAAATCCTTACAATTACAATAGGTTTCTAGCACTTCGGGCTTGAGCCCTAAAAATCCTTACAATTACAAGAGGTTTCTAGCCCTTTGGGCTTGAACCCTAATAATAAAATAGGAAATTTTCACTGCAAAACATTGTGAACATCTGCAATTTATGTGCCCCATCCAATTCAAAAGGAGGAGAAAAAGTGTTCAAGGTTACCACCTGAGCCCTAAAGGGAGTGGTCAGATCTTTAGGCACAAAACTGCAGGTAGACAATCCAGGCCCTCTCTAGTCAAGAATCATGGACCAACATGTTGGATGAGAAGGTCTGAGCCATCTTGCTCCATGCAAAAACTTTACAATCAAAGGGTACATAACCACAGATAAAATACCCAAAATTCCCTCAAAGACAAATTAAGAATCAAGAAAGGCCTGGGATGAGTGGCTATTTGCACATGTAGGTACATGTCTTTTTTGACACAAACCAGAACAGAGGACTGTCATGAGACAAAATTCTGCCTTTCTGTATGTAACACATCAGCACAGACTTTATTGCTTCCTTGGGAAGGAGAATTTATACCTCTTAGGTTTAGGACAGAAAGCCATTTAAGTGAGGTGACCGCTTCGCAAACCGTAGAGCATAGCCTTGCTCGACCGTGTTAAGCACCCAATTGGAAATGCCTGAAAGATCGCGCCACCCGTCCATGTAAGTGGCCAGAGGACACAAGGATTCAAGGAGCTTCTTGAGTTACTTGCGCTCACATTTAATTCAATCAGGCTCACCAAGTGCTGCCTCTGCATGAGCTTAGCCCAAGCATACATACTGGGGCATGCAGAGCGTTAAAGATGTTATTGTGACCCTAAAGAAGAAAATCCTGATGAAATAGCATTGTTCTCCAGTGTATATACCTGCGATCATCCACGCATAATGGCGAAGTGCCAAGGGGCATTTGCCAATAGATTGGTGTGATTGTAAATTACTTATGAGATTGTCACTCCTGGGAGAAGCCAGCAACTAACACAGTATCAAGGTGACTGACTGGAAAGGGAACATGATTCTACGAGACCAAGATGATTAATACACAAGCCTTTAGTAAATAGGGCGTCATTGTGTTTTTGTTCAACTTTAAATTAAAGAGTTAAGAAGGAACCACTATTAAGTTTATTAAGATCCGAATATTAACAAAACTTAACTTTTTCAGTGTATGTCTGATTTGTTTACACTCAGTACTCTCCTGGTATCATTCTGGTGATGTTTCATTTACCAAGAAAAGTAAAAGCCATTACTGTGCATATTACCTATGTGCATTTCTCAGCAGAGCTGGATGACCAGCTTTCAGTTTCTGTTGATACCTTATGATTAAAAAAAAAATTATATTTCCAGTAGTAGCATTTAATGTGTGTCCCTATTTCCACTCAAAGTAATGTGCATGTTTGTGAACTTGCTGTATAACTCACATTTGCCACAGACACAAGCTATACAAATGCAAATGCAATCTGCCTGTCCTCCTTGAGATCCTAATTGTTTGCAGCTGCACTCCAATCTTTAGGATAAAAGCAGTATTTGCTTCTATTAGAGTATGCTCAGTCTGGAGACAACTCTCTCTCACAGAAGGCATATCACTTAACCATTTCTGGTGCAGAGAAAAACTTGTCAGCACCAGACGAATGCATGCTAATCCAGGGATTAGACTGAAGGTCTTCTGGCTAACATTACTAAAATAAATAGCTTAAAAGTTCAGTTGGTGTCACAGGATTAAAGAATGTCTCAGACTGAATGAGGTAAAATGTAAATATAAACACTGTGCCAGCACTGTGCCATGCTTTTACAATGGTTTTCTGGACATGTGCCATGGTAATATCATGGTATTCTTTAAAGTACCTTGGAGCATTATGTTTTATGTAAGGAGTAACTGACCCAGACAGTTAAATTATTGAAAAATAATGAACAACCTAAGAAGGAAATACATACATGTTTATGCTTTTCAAATGGTTAACAAATTAATATTTGTTTATTTCAGTATTTCCTTCTCTCATAGTCATAGGTTTTTGTTGTATCATCAATGGCATCAGATTTTGAAGTAGTAAAATTTGAAAGCTACAGTATGGCATCAGAACATTTGGAAAATAGCACACAAGATGTATACTGTACAGTGGCAGTCCTAACTTGCATGGCAAGATGAGACTAAGCTTCTCGATTCACAATTAATTTACAGCGAGGAGGCAGGCGTAAAATACATTTTTAAGGCATTGTCTTTTTGGAGCTTGACAGCTGCAGCCTTGGTATTACACTAAACAAGGGACAGTAAATAATGTAAGTGTGAGGGTCACGTTATGCCATGCGAGGAGCGGACGTAAACTACTTTCCAATTTTTTATTATTTTTGGGTTAGAATCTGGTGAGATTTGATACACATTGCTACGTATTTGTTCTTTGAACAACATGTCAACATGGCAAAGAATTAAAAATCCTTGGGCGCATTTACATGCTCAGATTCTTACATGGCCGGCAGACCAGGGACTCTGTTTGAATGGTGTGGCAGAAGAAATCCAGCGGCAACTGGCAAGCATGACTGTGATGCTGAAGAACCTTGTTTCAGAATTGGAGGATATTGCTGTAACACGTTGTTAGTTACAAGATTGTCGAATCGAATTAAACGAATCGATTATCTGGAGTCATTGGAGCGGGAATTAGCTGATAATCCGCTAGCGACCAAGGGAGGTTTGGAACGCATGTTTGAAAAACTGGAAGACCTTGACAACCACATCTGGCAAATTGTTGGAATTCCTGAGCATGAAGAAGGCAGAGACATGGTGAAATTCCTAGACGAGCTCTTCCCGAGTCTGCTCGACATAACAGGCCATAAACTGAAAATTGTGCATGCTCAGAGTCCCTGCTCGCAGATTGGCTGAGGGAGACAGGCCCTGATCAATTCTGGCTAAATTTCTGAGAAGATCCAATATCGATCTTGATGATGATATAGATGACGTTTGATATGGTTGAATGGGATTTTCTTTTTAAGGTTTTGGAAATGTATGGGTTCGGGAGTACGTTTATTAGATGAATTAAGTTACTTTATTGACACCCTGTTGCAGCGGAACAAACAAATTTATTAATTTCAGATTATATTATTCTGGATAGGGTCACCCGTCAGGGTTGCACTCTTTCCCCATTATTGTTCTGTCTTGCAGACATGTCATTAGCAGATGCAATAAGAAAGGAGGATGATTTTCCAGGGGTGGTAACAGGAGGTGTGGTGCATAAGCTTCTGCTTTATGTTGATAAAATTGTATTATTTGTCTCTGACCCTACAAGATCTATGCCTTGCCTCCACAAAATTAAGAATTCCTTTTCCATGTTCTCAAAGTCAATTGGTATAAATCTGACAGCGTACTGTCCAGTAACGGCCTTTCAGCCAAGTGCCTTCCAGTGACCCAAACAGGGCATTAAATATTTGTGTATTTTATTACCAGCAAATTTGTCAGATTTAGTTTAGGACAGATAGGCTTCATTAAATTTATTGGTGATTGGGAAGGTTAATATTATATAAAATGAACTGTATTTCAAAATTCAACTCCCCATAGATGCCCTCCTCTCTTATTTCAAACAATTTGAGAGTCTTTCATTTGGAATAGTAAATTCCCTAGTTTACATTTTAGTAAGATGCATAGGCCGATTGACAAAGGTGGGCTAGCCCTACCTAAGATTGTGTTTTATTATTATGTATTCTGTCTCAGACATTTGACTCATTGGTTGCTTCAACCTGAAAGAGCCCCTCCCTGGTTCTATATTGAACAGAAAGTTATTGCTCCTATTTTGCCATTGCAAAGCCTTTCTGTTAATCTAGCCAGAGAAGTTAAATCATGTTATTTCGCATTTGCACTCGGTGTTTAATTTAGATATTTATCTAAATGTTGCCTCAAGCTTATGGCTAAACCCCAAACTATGCATTAATAAGTCCCCTTTCTGCTGGTCAGAGTGGATTGTGAGGAGGGTTAATACACTTGGTGACCTATATGAGAGCAGAGTGTTGAGATCCTTTGAAAATTTGGTTCAACATTTTGGGATCCCCAGATCTCAGTTTTTTAGGTATCTACAGCTGTGCCACTTGCTCTGTACTATTTTTGGGAATAGCATACACCTGTCATGTTCACTGTTGTCTTTTTGTTTTTGTGCTTTTATGTTGAAATTTAGTTTAGTTCCTGTTTCCTGTTTGGTTTTTGTAGTCCTTTGTAGTTTCATTTTATGATTGGTTTTCCCCTGATTAGTTCTCTTTCCCTGATTATTTCCCCAGGTGTTCCTTATTCCCTTGTCTGTTCCATTTGTGTATTTAAGCCCTTTAGTTTCCTTGTTTCCCTTGTTAGTTCTTGCATGTGTTATGTTCTGTACTAGGTTTCCTTGTTTTTTTTCCCCCTTTGTCCTGAGTTTTCCCCTGTTTTGTTAATAAAGCTGCACATAGATCCACAACCTCTGAGGGTTAGAACTAATCAGGGGAAAACCAATCATAAAATGAAACTACAAAGGACTACAAAAACCAAACAGGAACTAAACTAAATTTCAACATAAAAGCACAAAAACAAAAAGACAACAGTGAACATGACAACACCCCCCTAAAGCAGAAGATACTATGAGAGCGGTGATTACTGCTTTTGAAAAGGTCATGAGTCATCAGTGTATTACTCCTTGTTAATTCAGAATCTGGGAGACAGAGCCTCAACCACTCAAAGAGATTATGATAGAAAGATTTAAACTTGGAATTGGAGGAGGGAGTGTGGGCTAGGATTCTAAAAAACTTCAAAAATGCATCTAGAGATGCAAGGGTGTGCTTTATACAATTCAAGATTTTACATCGGTTCTATTGGATCCCTTCTAAATTGTATAGGCTTGGTCTTAAAGACACACCCAATTGCTGGCAATGCCAATCAGAGGACAGAGACATAACCCATGTCTATTGGGGGTGTGTTGAGATACAGAAGTTTTGGTTAAAGGTTCAGTCTGGTGTGTGATGTATTAGGCACTCAGGTATCAATTTCCCAAGACTCTGTATCTTGGGTGATGAGGCGGTCATCGACATTGAAAGTAGGCACTTAAAGAGTTGGGTCTTAACCAGTATCATGATCACCAGGCAGATCATTTTAAGGGGCTGGAGGTCGGCTGGAGCACCCTCTTTTCAGGAGTGGTACTCAGAGATGGGAAGGGTGGCGGCCTTTGAGGAAGGGGCCTTTAGAAAAATGGGGAGGTACAACATGTTCGTGGAGAATTGGGGCAGGTATATGTTATTTATGTATATGTGATTATTATAATAATATTTTTTATTTATTTATCAGTTTATTTTATTTATTCATTTATTTAAATTTTTTTATCTGTGTGTGTGTGTCTATATCATTTGAGACCACTGTGATATTGTTGGGGTAAGGGTGGGATTGGGGAGGGGTAATAGTGGGGGTTAAGATTGATTCTGTGTATATATGTTTTGTTTACGGTGTTCATTTATGTGAATCAATAAAAAAATTATTCATCTGAAAAAAATAAAATAATGCAAACTTATATTTATATATTCAGATTTACAACTATATATTCAGGATTTAACATTCAGATTTATATTTATATTTTCAGATTTACAAATATATATTCAGGATTTACAACTATATATTTAGATTTACTGTATATTTATATATTCAGACTTACAAAGTATATATTAAGATTTATACTTACATATTCTGATTTACAACTACAGTATATATTCATAATTTATATATTCAGACTTACAATTATGTATTCAGGATTTGCAACTATATATTCACATAGACAATTATATATTCATAATAACAACTATATATTCAGGATTTACAACTATATATTGAGATTTTATATAATTATTTCCTGTTTGCCCACATTAGTTAGTATAACTAAACTAAAATAATACTACTACTACTACTACTACTACTACTACTATTTTCATGACAGATTACCCAGACATATGGGTAAAATGCACGCATGTAGATGCAAAAAGAGAATGAAAAAGTTACTGAGAGCAGACTACTGTGACAGTAATCTACTTGTGGTCAGGCGTAAGGCTCCATGTCGGAATATGTGAGAGATAAATTAATAGGGGTCAGTGACAAGGGCAAAGTTCAAAGCAACGCAGCATGAGAAGAGTGGAACGTTTCAGCATGGCCTGCTTCTCATTAACATTCCTCTACATTTAGAAGAGCAGAGAGGAAGCCACCATCTCACACACACACAATCACCCCTAACATCATCACACTGGCCTCGTTTAATACAACTTATCCAGAACAGCTTAACCAGTTTGAGGCAGGAAAAAATAAATAAATCATAGCACTAATCATAGCATAATCTGAAAGCACTTCCAATTTATTCCTGGAACTGATTCATTAACAAGATGTCCATGATTCTTAATGAATCCCTCAGAAATGTCAGATTCAGATGTATACACACAAGTAAAATATCAAGAAGCAGAATGCCACAAATGAGTAGTACAGAAAGAGCAAAGCCTCTGTCTATCTAATGAGAGCAATCATAATGCCAAACATACCACCAGGCCATGAGGGTTGTCATTTGAGTACTGCCTTGTTGGTGTCTCTGGTGTGGTTGTAAAAGGATTAAACTGTGTAAGGTTTAATTTGCGGGTCTGTGTTGGTGCATATAGGCAATTTAAAACTTGTTCTGCAAAGTATGAGTGTTCTGTAAGTGTATGTGTGCATCCCTGAAAACAGACGACTGCCTGTGTCCATCGAAGAGAGTGTGCATCTTCATTAATGTCCAATCAAAATCCAATTACAGCCCCTATTGGTGCAAATTAAAGGCGTTTGCATTAAAATGCTACTGCAGGCTGAAATATTTCCAATCACTGCAATGCTTGATTATAACTCTTATCAGGATCAGCCTTTGGAAAATTAAGTATGGCATGTTGGGAGTTATAAAAAAATCTCCCACAATGTCAGACACTGTAATATGCTCTGGTCCTCTCCCTGCTCGATGAGGTTTATAGTAGATGAGTGTCCCTGAATGGCTGGATGTCTGAGTGGTGTCTGAAGAACAAAATAGGATTTAAAGACAATTGTAAGAGTTTTTGGGGTAGACCTGACCTGCTAAAGAGAGACGGACTCCATCCCTCCAGGGAAGGTGCCGCTCTCTTCTCTAGTAATTTGGCTCATAGTCTTAATAATGACAGTATCTGACTAACTGGGGCCCAGGTCAGGAAGCAGACAAACTGGTTAATCCGAACGTCTACTAGTTGCCTTGAGACGTCACACAGGTCACATAAACTACAACACATATAGAATGTATCACCTAGATATCTCATAGAGACTGTGTCTGTTCCCCAAACTACCAAACACAATACCCTCACTAAATCATTTAGAAAAAATTTGATTAAGGTCAAACTTGAACAAAACAAACAAATTAAAAATTCACATCATATAAAAATAGGGCTACTAAACATTAGATATCTTTCTACCAAAGTACTAATTGTTAATGAAATGATTACAGATCATAAATTGGATGCGCTCTGTTTGACTGAAACCTGGCTTAAACCAGATGAATATATATCTACTCCCCCAGGTTATTGATATAAACATGTGCCTCGTCTGAAGGGTCGAGGAGGAGGTGTTGCTACGATTTACAGTGAAGTTTTTGGTGTTACTAAGAGAACAGGGTATTAATGCAAGTCTTTTGAACTAATAATTCTTAATGTTACACTGTCAGATATAAATAAAAAATATCTGTCGTCTTTTGTCCTTGCTACAATGTATAGATCACCTGGGCCTTATTCTGATTTCCTTGGTGTATTTACAGTAGAGAGAGCTTTAATTGTTGGTGACTTCAATATTCACATAGATAATGAAAATGATACATTGGATTTAGAATTTATCGATATTCTCAACTCTCTTGGAGTCAGACAAAATGTAACAGGACCAACTCATCGCCATAATCATATGATAGATTTAATTCTGTCATATGGAGTTGATGTTGATAATATAGAAATTCTGCAGCAGAGCGATGACATCTCGGATCATTACCTTGTCTCTTGTATGCTGGAATCAGCTAATGTTACTCAATCTACACCACGCTATCGTTCAGGTAGAATTATTCTTTTGACCACTAAAGATAGCTTCACTAATAATCTTCCAGATCTATCTCATACACTCAATAAACCCCAAAGCCCAGAAAAACTTAATGAAATAACAAAAAATATAAATGCAGTCTTCTCTAGCACCCTTGATATTGTTGCCCCACTTCGATTAAAGAAAATTAAAGAAATGAGCCCTGCACCATGGTACAATGATCCCACTCATGCTCTCAAGAGAGCAGCTCGGAAAATGGAGCGCATGTGGAAAAATACAAAATTAGAAGTATTTCTTGGTGCATGGAAGGATAGTGTCTGTAGCTACAGACAGGCACTAAAAGCTGCCAGGTCAGCATATTTTAGTAAACTCATAGAAAATAACCACAACAATCCTAGATGTTTATTCAATACTGTGGCTAAATTGGTTAGGAATAAAGTCTCAACAGAACCAGATATTACGTCACAGCACAAGAAAAATTACTTCATGAATTTATTTACAGATAAAATTGAAATTAAGATTGGATTATGTAATCATCTGTCATAGCACCTCAGAAAACAGTGTCTAATACTTTTCCTCACATGCAACGTCAATCCTTCTCTGTTATAGGTCATGAAGAGCTATCAAAACTTATCGAAACATCAAAAGTCCCAACATGTTTGTTAGATCCTATACCAACTAAGCTCTTAAATGAGGTATCTCCTGTAATTTCAGAACCTCTTCTTAATATTACTAACTCCTTGCTATGCTTAGGACATGTCCCAAGAAACTTTAAAATGGCAGTGTTGCAGCGGGGGCGTGGTCAAGCGCCCGTCCGGGAGAGAAAAGCGGTAAGGGCGCTTACACCTGAGCTAAATTATACCTGACACCAGTGTCTAATTTCAGTGAGCACGGGGAGAGCGGGATAAAAGTGGCAGCCACAGAACCTTTGAGGGAGAGAGTCTGACACAAGGAAGCCTGCTGTGTTCCTTAATATGATTAACTGTGTGTGTAAAGTAATGTGTATGTGGGAAGTGTGTACATTAAAAGTTACACCTTGAGCTTGAAGATCTGTCTTCTCGTGTCATCCTTGCTGGAAAGTGTCACAGGCAGTTATCAAATCGCTTATTAAGAAGCCACAACTTGATCCTGGAGAACTGGCTAATTATAGACCGATTTCAAATCGCCCATTTATGTCAAAAATACTAGAAAAGGTAGTATCCTCCCAAATTTGTTCATTTCTACAGAGAAATAATATATATGAAGAATTTCAGTCAGGATTTAGGCCTCATCACAGTATAGAGACTGCAATTATCAGAGTTACAAATGACTTATCATCTGATCACGCCTGCATTTCTCTTCTAGTGCTTTTAGATCTTAGTGATGGATTCGACACGATAGATCACAACATTCTCTTGAATAGGCTAGAGAATTATGTTGGCATTTGTGGAGTTGCATTAGCATGGTTTAGGTCATATTTAGCAGACCTCTACCACTTTGTCTACGTAAATGAGGAATTGTCAAACCAAACAAAAGTAAAATATGGAGTGCCACAGGGATCAGTTATAGGGCCTCTGCTTTTCTCCATGTATATGCTTCCCCTGGGGGATATTATCAGGAATCGTGGAATAAGTTTCCACAACTTATATTTCTTCAAAACCTGATGAGATATCACAATTCTCTAAATTAGCAGAGTGTATCAATGAAATAAAAGATTGGATGGCCAGAAATTTCCTTCAACTCAATTCTGACAAAACAGAGGTACTAATTATTGGACCAAAAAACTCTAAAAATAATCCACTACAATATAATTTGACTCTCGATGGAGGTACTGTTACATCATCTTCAACAGTGAAGAACTTGATACCATATACCATATATTTGATACCAATCTGTCCTTTGAAAATCAAATTACCAATGTTTGTAAGAACAGCATTCTTCCACCTAAGAAATATTGCTAAATTAAGGCACATGCTCTCGGTTGCTGATGCCGAAAAACTAATTAATGCGTTCATGACCTCAAGACTATATTATTGTAATGCATTACTGGGAGGATGTCCAGCAAGATCAATAAATAAATTTCAATTGGTTCAAAATTCAGCAGCCAGAGTGATAACGAGAACCAATAAATATGATCATATTAGCCCCATTTTATCATCGTTAAAATTCTGTTAACTATGTACAAAGCTTTGAATGGTCTAGCTCTGCAGTACTTAAGTGACCTTCTACCATGCTATATTCCATCATATTCAATCAAAACTCTGGCCTGTTAATAGTTCCTAGAATATCAAAATCCACAAAAGGAGGTAGATCCTTTTCATATTTGGCTCCTAAACTATGAAATAGTCCCCCTAACACTGTTCGAGATGCAGACACACTCCCTCAGTTTAAATCTAGACTAAAGACTCATCTATTTAGCCAGGCATACACATAATTTTTCCTCCAACCCACAATTAGGCTGCTTTAGTTGGGTCTGCCGAAACCAGAAACCAGAAACATTGATCATGATTTATAACCCTGCAATAAATTGAATTTGTCTCCCTGTCTCAACCTCGGGACTCATATACTGAGGTCACCAGAACCGGCTGGATCCAGCACCATTCCTGCTTTGTGTTGGACTCCACAGCTACGTGTCGCTGAATGATGATGACTAAATGCAGCCGGTGCCAGCCAAACATCACTTCAGTCTATTATGATGGACTTCAGAGGATGAACTGATTCTAACTCCAACCATAAGACATGGGATAGTTTATATGCCATTGTCTGAACCTAGGATTTAGGATGGACCACACCGAACCTCACCGAAATTACCGGCCAGGTTGAACTGCGTTTCACATCCTTGATCTCTGCCTGCATCACCTCGGTCTACTGATGAACAACGATCTTGAAATGGAATGCATAGACCAACAATTGCCAATATCAGCCAATTAACAAGGACAATTGCATCTATGTGAACTTCTGCAGTTAATCCAGGATGGACTTCAAAGACATTGGTCATTAATCTTACATTTCAAACAAAATCAATGTTTAAACACTGACCCTTAACATTTAGTTAGTTTAATCATTTTAAACCATGACTTTAACTATAAATAAGTAATATTTGCATTATATTCATGATGTTAGCCAGAAGGGAACTGGCCCCCACAGTGAGTCTGGTTTCTCCCAAGGTTATTTTTCTCCATTAATCAACATCTTATGGAGTTTTGTCTTCCTTGCCACAATCGCCTTCAGCTTGCTCACTGGGGTTATTAATACAATTATTATTTAATTATTTGTAAACACGAATAACAATCATATTTTATCTAATTACACAATGATGATTCATCAACATTATAGACATTACAGTTTTATTGTCTGTTAATGCCTGATCTTCTGTAAAGCTGCTTTGCAGTGATGTGTGTTGTAAAAGGCGCTATACAAATAAAATTGACTTGACTTGACTTTCCCAGTGGCCTCTTTACCATAAACTCTGTGGGAACACAAACTGTAGCGAGCATGGAGAAAAAAAAATATATATATATATATATATATATATATATAAAAATAAATAAAGAGTCTGCCATCTGACTGAGGACAGTGACAATTAAGCTGATGTGCCCTGAGTGACTTTGCAATTCCCTTAGTTCAGGGTCATATCTGGGAGGGTCTGAGAAAAATTTATGGAACTTCCCTGAACAGTTAAAGCTGAAAGGTGTAATTATAATGTGTAAAAATAGTAATCTTCCAGTGGTTGTAAAAACAGATTCCACCTCAAACTTGAGCCAGTGTTGCTTTTTCAGGCAGGATGGGCTGCTCAAACAAAAAGAGGAATGTTTTAATAGTTTTGCTAACCACAGATTTACACGTTTAGGTGAAACAAACCTAAATATTGCTTACTTACAATATATTTAACTCTGCATATTAAGCTGGGATAGTAGTAAAATAATATATATATATATATATATATATATATATATATATATATATATATATATATATATATGAATATACTGGACATACAGTGGGTGATGAGTGAACCCCACAGAGCTGAAGAGAGAAATGTGTGTATGAGAGAAATGTGTGTATATATATATATATATATATATATATATATATATTAGGGCTGTCGAGTTAACATGCTAATTAATTATACAAAAAATAACGCGTTAAAATAATTAACGCATTTAATCGCAGTAACACCTGTATACTTCAGAGGGCAGTATGTGAAGTCTCAGCTGTGTGAGCAACACACAGTTTATACAGTGAAGAAAACAACACAGATATGCGTTACTTAGGGTTCAAATTCGAACTAAGGGATCTCAATATGTGTTTAAAGATTGAGTATTAAACTATATTTATTTTGACACAGTGACCTAAACATTTTATTTTTATTACGCAACACACCCGAGACGCGGCACAAGCATATCTGACGCAGGTCGTATGGTAGTCCCGAAATTGGAAGCTTTGTCCCGCGTCCCGCAAGTCATAAGCAGTGTGTCAGAGTCATAAGCAGTGTCATTTTTTTAATCTTTATTATTATTTCGGCATCATTTTATTTAATCGTCCTTTAATTACAAAATCACTATAAAAAAAAGTTAATAAGAAAACACTGAACATGCGCAGCCTTTTTTCCTTGCCAGAGCGGGAATACACTGGAAAAAAAACTGCAACAGAAAAATGGGTCTATCTGGAGCTTCCGAGAAGAAAAAGTGTCTTAGTTCGTAAAAAAAGACAAAATATATACATGGTTAAAACCAGTTACAGGTGACCCTAAAAAAGGAGAGTGCAGGGTATGCCACCGAAGTTTCACGGACAGCTCTGCTGAAGAATTTCAGTGCCCCAAACATGACAGCTCTGATATCTTTGGCTTTGAGCATTCCTGTCACCAACGCATTCGTGGAGAGGGTGTTTTCACTGAGGACCGCTGCGTGGACAGAGACAAGGAACTGAGCATCTGTGGACCTCATCAAAATTGAACTCCTGGTGAAAGTGAACTACAGCTACACCTGCCAGGAGTTCTACAGTCATAATGGATGAGAAGGCCCTACTCGAAGCAGCCAGATCAGACCAAAAAATGTAATTCAAGAAGCACTGAATCTGGTATGAACGCATTTAATCTTTCTAGTCTTTAATAATGGAATTGATGTGCTTATTTGGAAATGTGCTTTTTAACGATTAGATTATTATTTTCTCTTCATTATATTTACATTGAGTAGGTCTGTGCTGTTAAAATTAGTTTGTATCATAGACCTTATGCCAAACTGACCGTCATTAACATTTAACATCACTGCAAAAATACATCTAATATAAAATCAATATTTATTCACCTAGTACAATAATAGTAAGTTATCTCTCCCTCATGTCCCTGCCCCTCACCTTTTTTGGGAATGTGCCCATGCAGTAGTATTTTGGATAATTTTTTAAAAATATATTATTTAAATACTCTTTGTACCTCCAACAACTCCAAAGCATTGAAAACCATTGCACTATGTAATGAATATAATGTATTGGCATTATTGTAAAATATATCTGTAGTATTGTGTACTATGTATACCCCTGGCTTGTTTCTAAAAATATATATGTATATCTGATGCAGGTGTAAATTGACAGGTTCTTAAACAAGTCCTCATAATAAATCTCCAACTGATTGACAAATTCACTTGTGAAATGGATTGCTGTGAACTGTGTGCCAATGATTGACTTATGATCAATAATATGGAGGTAAACAATACATTGTATTCTAAAGCCACTTTTATATTGTTTTATCAATGATTAACTCTTCTGCTACAAGAAAGTAATGCATTTTAATTATCTGATTATTTATTTTAATTATATATATATATATATATATATATATATATATATATATATATATATATATATATATATATATAATTTTTTTATATTTAAAGATAACTATGTATAATTATTTCATCATTGTATATTGAATTATTGTTATATGAGGGGCTTTCTCAGCAAATATTTGTATATGCGATTAATCGCGATTAATTAATCAGGACACCATGTAATTAATTCGATAAAAAATTGTAATCGATTGACAGCCCTAATATATATATATATATATATATATATATACATATACATACATTACTCTCTTCAGTTCTGTGGGGTTCATTCATCACCCACTGTATGTCCAGTGTGTCCAGGACCTGGAAATGGGCCATGAGTAGATGAGATCCCAAGCCTTTGTCATGCATGTCAATCCTCCTCCACTTCTCTTACATAACTATATAAAAATGAGGTGCCTGTGTTATTGCCTCCTACTTAATGTATCAATTTTATCAATGGCAATGGGATTAGAACCCCTTATATATGACCACTGGGGACACAAAATGTTTTCAAAATCAAAATAAGATTTTTATTGATTG
Organism: Xyrauchen texanus; assembly: GCF_025860055.1. NCBI lineage: Eukaryota > Metazoa > Chordata > Actinopteri > Cypriniformes > Catostomidae > Xyrauchen > Xyrauchen texanus. The sequence goes on from NC_068276.1 coordinate 41,310,858, forward strand.
GGCTGCAGCGTAAATGTTGGGTGGTTTGTTTTCTATGTGTCTTTTCTATACTCGCTACCCTCCAGTCAGGAGGGTCCAGGTTAGCTGGTTATTTTTATATATTTTAAGATGATGTGTGTAATTATTTCAATGTTAAAATTCTTTCTCATATTCATCTTAATATTTAGACTACAGAGTCAACTACAGGTAAGCCATTTGGAAGTTATTTCACCAACAAGTGTAACACTGCGGCACCTTCCTCTTTATGTTTGAGTATCCCATCCAGCCCGGCACAGCAACATTGCCTCAACCATTGGTGTGAGATTGGGGTGGGAATATCTATTTGCACAACCAATAGAAGACAGGAGTTTTGAGGAGTCGCTTTGAAAAACAGCGATTATTTTGTAAGTTCCAGCTTTAATCAATTGGGTTGAGGTGTTCCTAATTTCCATTGAGTGTACTAAAGCAGCAATTTGCAAAGGCACTGAGTTAAAAGCCACATAATCAGATTACAGAGATTTACTGGGAAATAATAATTGTTTCTGTTTCACATTCATTACTGGAATTGGGCATTACATAGGTACTGTAAAGGTTGCACCCCTTTCTCAGTCGGTAACAGGAAAAGTAATACACCTGAATAGCTAGATTTATGGGCTCCTTTTTTGAGTTGCTTTGACATTTCAATTTTTTTTTTTTAATTAACATTTTTTATTAAATCTTAAAATAACAAGAAAAGAAATACACACACACACACACACACACACACACACACATATATATATATATAAACTCAACATTTAAACCCCACATCCCCTCTCCCCCTCCCCCTCCCCAACCCTGCCTCCCCAAAAAAACACATAAGGTGGTCACACATAAGTAAATATATACATACACATACACATATATATATCCTCAGCAGATCTGTGAGCTCACTTGATTTCCAGCTTATTGCCTGTTATGTTGAGCAGACTTGGGAAGAACTCACAAAATTTCACCTCAGGAATTCCAACAATCCAACAAAAGTTTTTTCTTCGACTCCGATTTTCCAAATCTTCCAATGTCTCTTTTTCCACATCTATCTTGGTTCCCACAATGACACACTGGTGCCAAAAACAGAACTTAATGCACCAGGAGAAAGCCCCAGCCGCAACCCCGGTCACAGTAGCCCCCATGCCTCCGGTCGCCCTCATGAAAATGGGAGCAGAAGATGATCCGGAAGCATTCTTGGACTTATTTGAGTAAACAGCCGAGATCTGGAGGCGGCCGCATACCCAGTGGGTGGCCAGACTCATTCCATTGTTGTCCGGGGAATCCTAGCTCCTGACACAACAACTACCGGTGGCGAGTATCCTGGTGTATGATGATCTGAAGAAGACCATCCTGCTGCGGGTCAGCCACAGTCCCTAACAGCGGCAAAAACGGTTCCGCTCTGTGAAGTTTGCCGTGCATGGCCACCCATTTGCCTTCACTCAACAGCTATGTGACATCTGCTGGAAGTGGCTGCTGGATGAGGACAGCGACGCCGAGGGAATCATTGATCTAGTGGTGCTGGAACAGCTTATTCTGCACCTGTCAAAAGGAACTGTGTCACCGCGTTACTGGAGGAGGCTGTCCAATTGGCTGAGGTCCATATGTCGGCCACTCTCTTGCTCCTCACCCCCCCACTCGCTCTCTCTCACTCTGCCCCAAGCTTCCACATGGTTTGCCTTTGAATAATTATTTGCCTGCCACCAGCCCACTGACTAATCTCAATAAAAAGGGAGCACCAGATCCGGTCCAGTGGATGGAGCAGTGTCAACAGGCATTTACTTGGGTGAAAGCTGCACTTCGTGGCGGACTGCTTTTACATCCACCCGATATCTCTGTCCATTTAATTTTACAGATGGACGCTTCATACTAGGGAATGGGGCAGTGCTCTCGCAGGTGGTGGAGGGGGAAGTACGGCCGGTGCTGTACATTAGTCACAAGCTCTCTCTGAGGGAGACCAAGTACAACACCTCTGAAAAAAATTTCTTGCCATCAAGTGGGCCATCTTCACTCTTTGGGACGTGTACGTCATTCTTCTGTTCAGATCACGCCACGGTCCAATGTCTCCACTGCATGAAAAATACCAACGTGCGGATCACACGGTGGTATCTGGCTCTTCAGCTGTTTAAGTTTGAGGTGGTCCATAGGCCGGGGGCACAGATAGCTGTTGTAGACTTCCTCACCAGAAATGTCCGGAAGATGCTACGGCTTAGTCGGGCAATGGAGGTATGTGGCGGCGGGAACTTGGTCGATCGTTCATCCGAAGAGAGAGAAAGCGGTAAGGGTACACACCTGAGTGCTATAATATCTAACACCTGTTTCTGATTGCAGTAAACACTGGGGAGAGTGATAAAAAGAGGGACCAAGCCAGAGATGACAGCGAGAGAGAGAGAGAGAGAGAGAGAGAGAGAGACTAGTAGAGTTCAGTTGTGTTGTGACCTTTGAGTTTAGGCTGAAAAGCTATCTTAAAAAGTGTTAATAAAGAACGAAGTTTGAGTTCCTGGAGTTCTCCTTCCCACAATGACAAACCTTGTTACAATAGCACTGCAGAGGGTTGCTATAAGCTAAAATGTGGAAACATATTGATTCTAAGTTTTTCTTTTTTTACTATTTATTTTATTCTTAATGAAAATATCAATGTGATGGCTCAGAATGGTTAGTGTTGTTGTAGTTTTTCCTAGAAGTCCTTCAGATGCTGTTGATTGATAGTGCTACTGTATAGCTAAATCATTAAAAATCGGGGTTGTTAAAATAGGCTGCAGGTTCATGTACTCCAGAAATGGAGTTGTGCTGGACATTGTTCCCTTGAGCAGATTAGTTAACCTGAGGTTATTCTAGAGAGAATTTCCTAGCAATTAATGTGCCTGCTAGTACTATAGGAAGAGTTTCCATTCAATGTTAAACAGCTAATGTGATATTTGAATAACTGAAACATTTTAAACCATTAAAGGGATAGTTCACCAAAAAATGATAAATTATTCACTAACCCTCAGATTTTTCCAAACCCACATTACTTTTTTTCTTCTGTGGAAAACAAAAGGAAATGTTGGGCAGAAATACTCTCAAGTCACAATTTACTTTCATTCTTAAAACACATATTAAATGAAACTGAATAGTCACTAGGCAAACTGTCCCATAACATATCTTTTTACTATTAATATAAATAAATAAATAATAAGTTTCAAACTTTTACACATTAAAAAAACACTTGACACTTGACTTGACTAGAAAATAAAAATTACAAATTCAAAAATTGCTGTAAATGAATAATGCCACTGGGTTTAAATATAGAGCCTTACTGTCACGGTTCATAAATCCTGTCTCTTCCTCGTCTCGTACTCTGTTTACATGTGTGTGTGTGTGTGTGTGTGTGTGTGTGTGTGTGTGTGTGTGGATGTGTGTGGGCGTGACTGCTCGTTTACGTGTTCAGCGATCAGCTGTAATCACTTCCCTTCACCAGTTGCAACCCATTTCGTCATCCTTAAATACTCACCACTTTCTCATCTCTTTGTCAGATCGTTGTTTTGTGATGTCCGGTTGTGTTGATCCCTCTAAGCTCCAGTCCTGTTCCCTCGTTGTTCCTGTTAGTGTTCGTGTGGATGTTATGTGGATTCGTCGTGTTTGTTCAGCACTCCTCACCATGCTTCTCACCGGATTCATCTGACCATTGGAGTTCCTGCGCCACTAAACTGTCTCCCCGGACTTTTCCCCAATCTTCACATTTTGACTGTTAATAAACTTATTGTCACTTGCAACTTGCTTCCTAGCTTCATTCGTTACAGAACGATCTGACCCAAGATGGAAGCAGCGAGTAACAGTTCAGAGAGACTGGAGGAATTCGTGAACAACAGCAGACTTCGTATGGAGAACCAAGAGAAGAATCTCAATGACAGCTCGCGCTGTTCAGGCTTTAGTGGTGCAGGTGTCCGGACTCACCCAGCAAATCCAACTTCTGCGAGCTCCCACTGCGTCGCTCGCACCGCCGATTCCCCAACCACCACCAGCGGATCCCTCCCACTCGGAGCCCCGCCTACCGGTTCCAGAGCCGTATTCAGGTGAACCCAATTTTTGTCAAGCTTTCCTAACACAATGCTCAATGCATTTTTCTCTCCAGCCCAGAACATTCCAGGATGAGAGAACCAAGGTCGCCTTTGTCCTGACACTACTGACTGGGAGAGCGGCGCTATGGGGAACAGCGGTGTGGGAAAACCAGGACGAATGCTGCACCTCGTTCCACGCCCTGTCTGCCGAGATGAAGCAAGTTTTTGACCGTGCCACTGCTGGTAGAGAAGCAGCCAGAGTGCTGGCCGATTTGCGTCAGGGTGAGAGATCCGTATCGGATTTCTCTATCGAGTTCCGGACCCTAGCGGTGGAGAGCCAATGGAACGAGGAGGCGCAGTGGGACATGTTCCTGCATGGGCTATCTGACCGCGTCCAAAGTGGGATATACGCCATGGATCTTCCCACCAAGCTCAACGTCCACGTTGCACTAGCGTTAAGAGTGGACGCTAGGCTGTCCAGAGTGGAACAGCGAGCACAGACCAACCGTCCTTCGGGAGGACTTGGGGGCCAACGCTCTGGAGGCGGGGACGCGGTCAGCCCCGTCTGCGATCCTGAGCCCATGCAGGTGGGTCGAGCCCGGCTTTCCCGGGAGGAGAAGGAAAGGCGGAGATCCCAGGGCCTCTGCATGTACTGTGGAGGAGCTGGACACTTCGCTTACAACTGTCCTTTAAAAAGGTCCAGCCCGATAGTAAGTATGAGGCTACTATCGGGTGGTATCTCTGCCGAGAAGACCTCATCGACATCTACTCTCCTTCCGGTAAGACTCCAATGGTCCACCCACCGTCACAACTGTCGAGCAGGTAACTTCATGGACTACACGTTTGCACGCAACCACCAAGTTCCCCTCAGGTCCCTCACACATCAGATTGCTGTACACGCCCTCAATGGCCAGGAACTTCCCACCATTTCACTAGCCACTGAAGACATCACCCTCATCACGTCAGGCAATCACACCGAAACCATCTCCTTCTACATCCTGGACACTCCTCTCGCCCCCATCGTCCTTGGTCATCCCTGGCTCACCCGTCACAACCCTAAAGTGGACTGGCAATTGAAGTCGGTGTCTGCGTGGAGCACTCAATGTCATAAGTCTTGTCTAATGTCTGCCTGTCCGTCTGTTTCTGTCCCTGTGTTTCAGGAGGAGACCGTGGATTTATCTAACATGCCCGCGGAGTACCTGGACCTGAAGGAGGTGTTCAGTAAGTCTCGGGCTGCTTCTCTCCCTCCACATCGTCCCTATGACTGTGCCATAGAGTTATTGCCAGGTACGTCTCCGCCTAAGGGCCAGTTATATTCATCTTGGTTCCAGAGAGGGAGGCTATGGAGAAATATATTTCTGATGCTCTAGCAACAGGGTTCATCTGCCCTTCCTCTTCTCCAGTGGGGGCGGGGTTCTTTTTTGTGGGGAAGAGGGATGGATCTCTGCGACCTTGTATTGATTACCGGGGGCTGAACAGCATCACGGTAAAGAATACTTATCCTTTGCCATTGATGTCTTCGGCTTTCGAGAGGTTGCAGGGAGCATCTATCTTCATGAAATTGGATTTACGCAATGCTTATCATTTGGTCCGCATCAGGGAGGGGGATGAATGGAAGACCGCTTTTAACACCCCCAGGGGGCACTTTGAATACTTGGTCATGCCGTTCGGCCTGTCCAACTCCCCAGCGGTCTTCCAGGCACTTGTTAATGACGTGCTGTGAGACATGGTTGACCAGTTCATATATGTCTACCTGGATGACATATTGATTTTTTCTTCTTCTCTCCAGGAACACGTGCAGCACATCCGGCAAGTGCTTCAGAGGTTGCTAGAGAATGGGCTTTTTGTCAAGGTGGAGAAATGCGCTTTTCATGCACAGTCTGTTCCTTTCCTAGGGTACATCGTGTCGGTTGAGGGAATGCGCATGGATCCTGAGAAGATCAAGGCTGTGGTGGATTGGCCAAGTCCAGATTCCCGTAAAGCTCTACTGAGGTTTCTGGGGTTCGCCAATTTCTACCGGCATTTCATTCGCAATTTCAGTCAACTAGCCGCGCCTCTGACCGCCTTGACCTCTCCCAGAACGACGTTCAGGTGGTCAGACGCAGCCGAGGCTGCGTTCTCCAAACTAAAAAGCTGCTTCGTTTCAGCTCCCATCCTGATATCCCCTGATCCGTCACGTCAGTTCGTGGTAGAGGTCGATGCGTCAGAGGTGGGGGTAGGCGCAGTGTTATCCCAGCGTTCTCCTTCAGACGATAAGATGCATCCTTGCGCGTTTTTTTTCTCATCGCTTGTCCTCGGCCGAACGTAATTATGACATTGGTAACAGAGAGTTGTTGGCAGTCAAGTTAGCCTTGGAGGAATGGCGCCACTGGTTGGAGGGTTCGGGGGTACCCTTTATCGTCTGGACCGATCACAAGAACTTGGAATACATTCGCACAGCTAAAAGACTAAACTCCAGGCAGGCTCGGTGGGCTCTTTTTTCATCATCAAACCCGATTCTTTATCGCGTATATTTGATCGCTCCGAACGCCCGTCCACTCTCGAGTGCATTTTACCAGAGACTCTATTCATCTCTTCACTCACATGGGAGATCGAATTGAAGGTCAAGACGGCCTTAGAAGGGTTAACGCCCCCGGCTCGGTGCCCACCGAATCGTTTGTTTGTGCCGGAGGGGTTACGGTCCAGCGTTATTCAGTGGGGACATTGTTCCAATGTGGCTTGTCATCCAGGAGTTAATCGAACTAAGTTTTTAGTCAAGCAACGATTCTGGTGGCCTCAGATGGCTCGCGACGTTCACAGTTTTGTCTTGGCGTGCTCAGTTTGTGCCACTGGTAAGACTTCCAATCGACCCCCAGACGGGTTACTTCAACCGCTGCCGGTGCCTTCGAGACCCTGGTCCCATATCGCTCTAGATTTTATTACCGCCCTCCCACCCTCCCAGGGGTACACGGTAGTTTTAACCATGGTGGACCGATTCTCGAAGGCGGCTAATTTCATTCCCTTGCCCAAATTACCCTCAGCCAAGGAGACAGCGGTGATCGTCATTGACCACGTCTTTCGATTACATGGCCTCCTGACAGACGTGGTTTCTGACAGAGGACCCCAATTTGTGTCAAAATTTTGGCGAGAGTTTTGCAAACTACTGGGAGCGACTGTCAGTTTGTCCTCAGGGTTTCATCCCCAGAGCAATGGTCAATCTGAGCGAGCCAACCAGGACTTGGAGAGAACGTTACGATGTTTGGTATCCAAGAATCCTTCCTCGTGGAGTCAACAACTCTCTATGGTGGAGTACGCCCACAACATGTTGCCAGTGTCATCCACGGGCCTATCTCCGTTTGAGTGTAGTGTAGGTTACCAGCCACCAATTTTTCCTAGTCTGGAATCCGAGGTCGCGGTCCCCTCCGCTCACGCCTTTGTCCAGAGGTGTCACCGCACTTGGACTAGGGCCCGTGAGACTCTACTCCAAGTGGGGTCGCGCACCAAGGCCAAAGCCGATCGCCACCGGTCTAGGCCTCCCGTATACGTCGCTGGTCAAAAAGTGTGGCTTTCTACTAAGAACATTCCTCTCCGCTCCGTATCGAATAAACTTGCACCCAAATTCATCGGCCCATTCACTGTCACCAAGATTGTTAGTCCGGTGGCAGTCTGCCTCAACCTTCCTCCGGCGTACAGGAGAATTCACCCCGTCTTTCATGTATCCAAAATAAAACCAGTTTTTTATTCCCGCATTAATCCGCCGGTTCTGGTTCCCCCCCGCCGCGACTCGTAGATGGGGAACCTACTTATTCGGTCAGTCGCATTCTGGACTCAAGACGAAGGGGACGCGGATTTCAGTACCTGGTGGACTGAGAAGGTTACGGTCCGGAAGAGAGAAGTTGGGTACCAGCCAGGGACATTCTGGATCACTCCCTTATCGATGATTACAATGGGCAGGTAAGGGAGCCTGGGAACGCCAGGAGGCGTCCCTGGGGGGTACTGTCATGGTTCATAAATCCTGTCTCTTCCTCGTCTCGTGCTCTGTTGTTTACGTGTGTGTGTGTGTGTGTGTGTGTGTGTGTGTGTGGATGTGTGTGGGCGTGACTGCTCGTTTACGTGTTCAGCGATCAGCTGTAATCACTTCCCTTCACCAGCTGCAACCCATTTCGTCATCCTTAAATACTCACCACTTTCTCATCTCTTTGTCAGATCGTTGTTTTGTGATGTCCGGTTGTGTTGATCCCTCTAAGCTCCAGTCCTGTTCCCTCGTTGTTCCTGTTCTTGTTCGTGTGGATGTTATGTGGATTCGTCGTGTTTGTTCAGCACTCCTCACCACGCTTCTCACCGGATTCATCTGACCATTGGAGTTCCTGCGCCACTAAACCGTCTCCCCGGACTTTTCCCCAATCTTCACATTTTGACTGTTAATAAACTTATTGTCACTTGCAACTTGCTTCCTAGCTTCATTCGTTACACTTACAGCACTTGACTGTTTATACATTTCAAGGCATCAGCTTAATTTTAGTTGCAATTTAAATTATTCAGATGATATTTCAAGAGTGAGCAACTAAGCTCACTGGCACTTTAAAGAAATGTTACTGACATTTAGTGACATGTAGAAAATTAAGATGTAATTTTCTCACACATTACCTTGATGACTGGGGATATACAAAATCTTATACAGAAAAATGGGCCAATAATGGACGAAAGATGAGGATACTAGAGAGGGATCAGTACCTCAGAGCATGTCTCATTAGTTCCCTACACAGTAGAGAAAACAGGTACGGGGTGAGTTGATGACTTCCAGATTTCATTTCAAAGATGTATTGACCAGGCTAAGGGGTGTGTGGTAAAACAAGGAACATTGGACATAAAGTGCTCACCCTAACTCCATAAAACAAGTGCAGAGGCCAGTATCATATTTCCTGTCTAACAGCATTGACCGTAATTGCCATTTTGCTTTACTGAGGAAAACCTCTGCTAACTGTAATAGATTGTGATGGTCTATTTGCAAACATCTTTGAGTGACGGAGTATCTAACAATTGATATTTGACAATGGTAACATTTTCCAACCACACAGATCAAAACAAGCTTCTATTTACATTGAATTAACAACATCATATGTGATTGAAAAACAGTCTGCGCTTTAGTTCCCTATCGAGAGGTCTCTCCTATTGCGTAAGTAGCTTACGCTATGGGAAAACTCAGTTTCTCGAGAAATATTGAAGTCTTTATGTAAAACGCATTGCAGCTGCACAGCAGACAGTAATGAGCGAGGCAGTTCGGTCATTGGCTGTGCTGCGGCAACTGCTCGGACCAATGACGGGGCGACTCTGAACGCGCGACCAATGGGCGCGCGCTTCGCGTTCGCGCGCTCAGAGCCCGCCGAAATTAGCATAGCCAGGCTATATAATGGGCACCCCGTCATACGAGTTCCTTTAGATTTAATCTCCTTCAGCGAAGACCTCCTCTTCGCTGGATCCTCCGGATTGTTGGAGTCTTTCGCCCGCCGTTGACAAGCCTACAGCAGGACTGCTAAGAGGACGCCGGCGCCTTCAGCCGCCTTCGAAGCCTTCTGCTACGCCATCCGGCGCGCATCACTATATCCTTTTTACTAAGCTACTTTGCAAGTGTTCGCCTTTGCGACACTTTTTGTATTTAGTAAAAGAGCAAATTCCACGCGTTGTTCCAAATGCCTTCGACCTGCGCCTCGTGCAGAGGCCTTCTTCCTGACAGGGACCGTCACATTATCTGCACTCGCTGCCTGGGACCTGACCACGCAGAAGCTGCTTTCACTCGAGGCGGATGCCCCGAATGTGACTCCCTGGGCCTCAACGAGCCGCGCGCTCGCTTCGCCACCTTTGCCGCGAACGAGCCTGCTACCACCGTGCTGCCGTCCCCTCTGTTCGAGCCGCGCAAGAAAAAGCGCCGCTCACGGAGGCCGCCAGAGCACGCGGACTTCAGTGACGTCACGCCGGGCCAGTCCCCGCATGCTTCACCACCACCCGAGAACTCCCCGCCGCCAGTCCAATTCACGCAGACGGACCAGCACCCCTCCAACAGAGCGGTGGGTCTCATCTCGTTCGGCGCGCAAGGGGACGCGGTGAAAAGGATGACAGCCTTTCCAATTGGCGCTGCATCCGACGACTTGCCGGGTTCGGCCTTCGACCCCGCGCCGTCGACATTAGCGGACACGAGCACGGGCACCAGCACGGTAAGATAGTTCGCTGAACGCTTCACTGCAGCGAGCAAAACGTGTAAAACATTACCCAGTCCCCTTACAGGCGGCTGGAAATGTCTGTACAGCAGTCAATGGGCCAGTCACAGAACTCGCTCACCTGCAATCAAACGCCGTTTTAATGGCAACACACAGAAATCACAAAAAGAGTCATTTTCTGCCTGTGTCACTAAGGGGTCACGTGTCCACACTAAAGTGCGCACTCCCACATATCAATACTGTCCAAACAGTGTCGAATACTTTCCCAGCTCGAGCTGGACGCCCCATAAATGTAGATCGTGTGCCTATTGTCATGTATGCACCACTACACACAAGCACTGTTCCCACAGTTATAAACACTTCCCCAGTAAAAGCGGGAAATACTATAAATGTAGCGCGTGCCTGCTGTCCTGCACGCACCCCTACACACAAACACTGTATGCATGGCCAAAAACCCCGCCGCTAGCGGGAGGCTTTATGAAAGTGGCGCGCGTGCCTACCACAGTAGATGCACCCCCACCCATAAGCGCTGCCCATACAGTTCCAAACAGATCTCTGGCTCACGCCGCGAGCCAAGAAACTCCCCGCTAAGAGCGGGAAGCTTTATGGAAGTGGCGCGCGTGCCTATTACAATGTATGCACCCCCACCCGTAAACACTGTCTATACAGTTTCAAACATTTCTCCGGCTCTTGCTGCGAGCATTACGGAGATAGCGCGCATGCCTGTAATCTCACACGCACCCCTGCACTCAACAAAGCTGATCAGCGCGCGCCCGCGCCTCTGAGAGCTGTAAGCTCAGTGTTAGCACATTTTCTGCCTGTGTCACTAAGGGGTCATGTGTCCACACTAAAGTGCCCACTCCCACAGTTACAAACACTGTATGCATGACCAAAAACACCCCGCCGCGAGCGGGAGGCTTTATGTAAGTGGCGCGCGTGCCTACTACAGTATATGCACCCCCACCCATCAGCGCTGCCCATACAGTTTCAAACAATTCTCTGGCTCATGTCGCGAGCGTCACAGATGTGACGTGCGAGCCAAGAAACTCCCCGCTAAGAGCGGGAAGCTTTATGAAAGTGGCGCGCGTGCCTATTACAATGTATGCACCCCCACCTGTAAACACTGTCTATACAGTTTCAAACATTTCTCCGGCTGCGAGCATTACGGAGATAGCGCGCGTGCCTGTAATCTCACACGCACCCCTGCACTCGGCACTCAACACAGCTGCTCAGCACGCGCCCGCGCCTCTGACAGCTGTAAGCTCAGTGTTAGCACATTTTCTGCCTGTGTTACTAAGGGGTCACGTGTCCACACTAAAGTGCGCATTCCCACAGTTACAAACACTGTATGCATGGCCAAAAACACCCGCCGCGAGCGGAGGCTTTATGAAAGTGGTGCTGCGTGCCTACTACTGTAGATGCACCCCACCCATAAGCGCTGCACATACAGTTTCAAACAGTTCTCTGTCTCATGCCGCAAGCATCACAGATGCGACGTCGCGAGCCAAGAAACTCCCTGCTAAGAGCGGGAAGCTTTATGAAAGTGGCGCGCGTGCCTATTACAATGTATGCACCCCACCTGTAAACACTGTCTATACAGTTTCAAACATTTCTCCAGCTCACGATCGCGAGCATTACGGAGATAGCGTGCGTGCCTGTAAGCTCACACGCACCCCTGCACTCGGCACTCAACACGGCTGCTCAGCGCGCACCTGCGCCTCTGGGAGCTGTAAACTCAGTGTTAGCACAAGGCAATTTGCCGGTGGGGCCCATACGTCACTGCGACACGCCCCCAGCCAAAATTCAGCCCATATCTGTGCGAGCAAAAGCCTGGGAAAAAAAATAAAAAAAAAATTCCCTGACATGCCAAAATGGGTTTTGAACATAATAAAACACGGTTACTCACTTCAATTCGCTCACAGACCACACCGCTTTTCAGCGGTGGTCGAGACGAAAGTGAGGAAAGATATGTCACATGTTCTACGCACCGAGGTGCTCGAACTGATAGAGAAGGGCGCTATATAAACTGTTCCTCCCTCTATGAGCGAGGCGGGTTTTTACAGCCGCTATTTTCTCGTCCCGAAAAAGGACGGTGGCCTCCGCCCCATCCTAGATCTCAGACATCTGAACAAAGCTTTTATGATTTGCTCGTTCAGAATGTTAATAACCAAACATATCCTCACGCAAGTTCGCCCGGGGTTGGTTTCTATCAGTGGATTTGAAAGACGCTTACTTTCACATTCGATAGCGCCTCATCACAGGCCTTTTCTGAGATTCGCTTGAGGGACAGTCATACCAGTACACAGTACTACCATTCGCCTATCATTGGCCCCCGTACATTCACGAAATGTATGGACACGGCACTTTCCCCTGAGACAGCGGGAGTGCGAATACTGAATTACCTCGACGATTGGCTAATCATAGCACAATCAGAGGGTCAGTTAACGACGCACAGATCTTGGATTATCAGCCATCTAGAATGCCTGGGTCTGAGAATCAATTTTGCAAAGAGCGTGCTATCCCCCAGCCAGAATATCTCTTCTGGGAATAGTGCTAGACTCAGTGCAGATGACAGCGCGCCTCTCATCAGAGCGCGAGCTCTCTATTCGACGCCTTGCAACATCATTCAGAAAGGGCGCGCACGCCCCCGTCAAACGATTTCAAAGAATGCTCGGTCTCATGGCCTCGGCATCAGCTGTACTCCAGCTAGGATTGTTGCACATGCGTCCTCTCCAGTGCTGGCTCAAGAGCCGTGTCCCCACTCACGCGTGGCGCTCGGGCCACTTTTTGATCAGAGCGAATCATGGCTGTATAAAAGCCCTGATGCCCTGGAAAGCCATCAACTGGTATCAAACCGGCGTGAGTCTAGGCGTGAACACGCGGAGAAAAATGATCACGACAGATGCCTCCAAAATAGGATGGGGGGCCCTTTACGAGGGCAGGCCTGTCTCCGGCTTTTGGTCAAACCCGGAAAAGTGCCTACATATAAACTGTCTGGAAAGGAAGGCGGTCGTCTTGGCTCTCAGAGCCCTGCTTCCGTACCTGAAAAACGAACACGTCCTGGTCCGAACGGACAACATGACGGTAGTTTCGTATATAAATCGCCAGGGTGAACTTAGGTTGAGCTCCCTGCACTCTATGGAGGGCCCTCCATGCATGGCCCCTCAACGGGTTCCCGAGAACCTCCCCAGTGGAGTTTTGAGAACCATCACTGAGGCGTGAGCACCCTCTACGAGGCGCTTATATGCCCAAAAGTGGAAAGTGTTCAGTGACTGGTGTGATACCAAGAGCTTGAACCCCAAATCGTGTGAGATACCAAGTGTACTCGCCTTTTTGCGAGAGCTGCTGGAGGCAGGCCGCACATCCTCCACGCTCAAAGTCTATGTGGCTGCCATAGCGGCGTCGCACAATCCTGATAAAGGACATTCATTAGGGAAAAACGATCTAATCATTCGTTTCCTAAGAGGCGCTAGGAGGATGAACCCTCCTCGCCCCCCCTCGGTGCCGATCTGGGACCTGGCCACGGTCCTGGACGCACTCAAGAGTGCCCCGTTAGAACCTCTCCGAACCGTGCACCTTAAACAGCAAAACTGCGCTCTTGCTGGCGCTCGCTTCAGTCAAGAGAGTGGGCGACCTGCACGCGCTGTCATCAAGCGCTGCTTGCCTGGAATTTGGACCTAACGACTGCAGAGTTGTCCTTAGGCCAAAGCACGGGTATATTCCTAAAGTGCTCTCCACACCCTTCAGAGCACAGGTGATATCTCTGGCAGCGCTATTGTCCCCAGCAGATGAAAGCGACGCTAATTTACTCTGCCCCGTCAGGGCGCTCAGAGTATATTTGGAACGTTCTGCCCTGTTCAGACAGACGGAACAATTATTCGTATGCTTTGGCGGCCGCACTAAAGGTCTCGCAGTCTCAAAGCAAAGAATATCGCGCTGGATAGTGGATGCTATAGCGCTAGCTTATGAAGCCAAGGGCCTACCTTTAATGCCCCTTAGGCGTCAGAGCTCACTCTACGAGGAGCATGGCCTCCTCGTGGGCTTAGTCGAGTGGGATACCCATTTAAGATATTTGTGCGGCGGCGGGCTGGGCCTCGCCTTCGACATTTATCAGGTATTATAACCTACAGGTCCCCTCATTGCATTCCAATATTCTATCAGCCTGACTGTAGAATGGACTGGAGTATGTATATGCTGAGCATTATCTCCTCCCTTATAAGGTCCGTCCCTGACCGACTTAGAGGATTTTTTATGCATATCAGTACATAGAAAAATGCATTCCAACATTATATCAGCCTGACTGTAGAATGGACTGGAGTATGTATATGCTGAGCATTATCTCCTCCCTTATAAGGTCCGTCTCTGACCGACTCAAGAGGATTTTTTATGCATGCCAGTACATAGAAAAATGCATTCCAACATTCTATCAGCCTGACTGTAGAATGGACTGGAGTATGTATATGCTGAGCATTATCTCCTCCCTTACAAGGTCCGTCTCTGACTGACTTAAATGATTTTTTATGCATATCAGCACATAGAAAACTCAGTACATAAGATATGTGCTTGTGTTTGTACTATGAGCGCCCCACCATGGACCACCTTGGAAGGGCGCTCTATACTATCCCATTATGTAGCTCGCCGTTGGCCGGCTCGTGGAATAATCACTTTGCTTTAAGGCTCAGGCATCTGCCTCTGGCTTTATAGAGCTGAAGTCAGCACGCACAGCGCTTTACATGGTGTTCCCATAGCGTAAGCTACTTACGTAATAGGAGAGACCTCTCGATAGGGAACGACTCGGTTACTAACGTAACCTCGGTTCCCTGAGAGGAGGGAACGAGTATTGCGTAAGCTGCCGTGCTTGTGCTTGGTCAGTTCGCTTCAGTCGATTGAACCTAAAGGAACTCGTGATGACGGGTGCCCATTATATAGCCTGGCTATGCTAATTTCGGCGAGCTCTGAGCTGAACGCGAGCGCGCCATTGGTCGCGCTCAGAGTCGCCCGTCATTGGTTCGAGCAGTTGCCGCAGCACAGCCAATGACCGAGCTGCCTCGCTCATTACTGTCTGCTGAGCAGCTGCAATGCGTTTTACATAAAGACTTCAATATTTCTCGAGAAACAGAGTTTTCCCATAGCGTAAGCTACTTACGCAATACTCGTTCCCTCCTCTCAGGGAACCGAGGTCACGTTAGTAACCGAGTCGTTTCTATGTGTCTTTTGTTTCTTTATCTAAAGCCTTTGGCTCATATCAAGTATGTATAACAAGTAACATCTCAATTGTAGGCTGACGTAGTTAAAACAAATACAAAGGTCCAGTTAAGTTTAACTTTTGAATATGGATCAAAAAACATGGTGTCAAACAAATACATTATCTGTGAATCTATTCTGAAAAGACACAATTAAGAAAATGTGCCATTTGAATCTCTCACATAACAGCTAAATCTTAAAATCACTGTCAGCAGCAATTTGACAGATAAATTCATTATCTGACAGATCATAAACTACATAACATAAACTTTTGATTTATCTGTAATTTGTCTGTGTTCTTAGGAACAAGAGCCAGAGTTTTACTCATATGATTCAAGCAATTTGATGTTTCCTTAAAGCAAAGGTTCAGATGTGGTATTCGAGAAGTCACTGGTAGATGTTTAGAAGTCTGCTATATGTTAATTAAAAGAAAAAAGAAAAACATGAAATTAAATACAGTATATACATCTTCCGATAACCTTGGGGCACTCCAAACACAATGTAAGAGGCATAATCGCACTTAATAAATAATGAGATATAAAAAGTGATGTAATGTTTAAGGACAAAATCAAATCTGTGTAGTGGGATAACTCACTTAAGAACACATTACCTCTCCAGCCATGGATGAGTTTGAGAGAGGAGGCTGGATATGTGCTGTGGTTAGAGAAAGGCCTAACCTGATTAAGAAAATACTCTTTTTCCTGCACACATCATCCCTGATGGATGAAATGGACCGCCGTGCCCTTTATCCTGCCCCTCGGATTAGACTTTCCCGGAATATTCTTGCGATTGTTCCCGCTGATTGTAACACTTCTATCCCAGCAGGTCTTTAAAAAGAAACTCTATCTGCCTAACTGAGGCTTTCTTCCTGATCTTCAAGTCTTTTAACTTCAATGTCTATGTTTGTATGGATGATGGAGCATGCAGTAGGATTTCACTAAAAGGTGAACCAGATCATGCAAGCTGGGAAAGTGCAGGGGTGATATCTGAGCAATGGATTCATAGATTTTTCACATTATTATTTCATCAAGGATAGATGGAAGGAGAGCAGAAAATTGTCAGAAATGTGCACAAACCAGTACATATTCATTTAATGGTATGTGTGGCAGTCCCAGCTGGAGTTTTCCTGGGGTCACCCGGTCTGAGGAATTTCAATCATCAACTGCAGACATACTGTATAGAAAATCAATACAGTGAAACATGACCATTCATATTTAGGCCTATTAACATTATCCTTCATAACATTCAACAGTTATCTACCTAAAGTCACTTTTACATTGTTATTTTATGATTTCAAAGTTGGATTTATCCAACACTGCAAGAATCAATCACTTCTCAATGGTGTAAGGTATTTATGGGTATTAGACAAGATCTAACCAATTATATGATTGAAAAAAGGTATTTATCAGGACTGCCACTATTAATCTATCAGTCTTGATATATGTTATTCTTCTTAATGACTACTGTTGACTTATGATAATGATGATCGGATTTAAAATCCTGTTTAAAGAACTCTCTCTCTCTCCCTCTCTCTCTCTCTCTCTCTCTCTCTCTCTCACTCACTCCCAATGTAAATTTTGCTTTTATGTGATCAAGCAGCAGGTCTGGATATTACATTTCATTAACTAGCCTTCTCTGAGAATAAAATCTAATTAGCACAGATTTACATATTTCCAAGTGTAGCGCAGCTTTAATCAATACATCCACCTGCATGCTGAGCTATTACAGGACTCCCCAGGATTATGCACCATCCGACCAAGACTATGGCACAAACATGTGTCCAGTGATTTTATAATTTTTCTCAAACTTAGGCAGGTTAATTAAAGTTCTTTTTTGATTGAAGAAAGGATTGTTACACCATACTTGCTTGAATGTTTAGCAACGTGGATTATGGTAATGCAACCTTCTCTTCAAGACTCTTGAAAATATACACTTTGCCCACCTCTCACTGTCATCAAGGCAATTATTTAAAAATGTACTCTCTGTACCATAGTATGCAAATGTTTCGCATACAAGCACAAATTACCTACCACAAAGTCCTCAAACTGTCTGCTAAGAATATTCAGGGTTCAGAGCTTCATCAGTGGAAAAAGTTTATTTTTTTGCTTGCTTCACATTACAATCCCCCAGATTATGAAGAGATGGGATTTTTCTTTGAGTCTGTAGTGAGACCATTTGTGACCTACTTGAAGAGGGAAGACAGGAAGCAGGCTCCCTGCATTAAACCAAAGTGAGGCTTATCTCCATGTGAGGTTCAACAAACCCATGTTTGCAAGTCTTTAACACTTTTAACTTTTAAATAATATCTTGACCTACCGGATTGCTGACAATAGATTTTTACTAGTGATGACAAAAAAAAACACTAACTTTAAAACATAAAAGATGATGTACAAGCCAGAGATCTTCATTCAACATGTTTCCTAAGGTATGCCTTCGCTAAGTAAAAACAATATGATCACATGGAAAGTTGACAAGCTGCTACCGAATGTTTCAGTGTGTGTGTGTATATATATATATATATATATACATATATATATACACACCCCTGCGATGGACTGGTGACCTGTCCAGGGTGTCCCCCGCCTTTCGCCCAATGTTAGCTGGGATAGGCTCCAGCCCCCCGCGACCCTGTACACAGGATAAGCAGTTGACGATGGATGGATGGATGGATATATACACACACAGTACTGCTCAAAAGATTTAGGCACTTGTGAAAAATGTTGCATAGCGAGGATGTCTTCAAAATAATGAATTAAATAGTTTTTATTTATCACTTAATGTCATACAAAATCCAGTAAACAAAAAACACTAAATCAATATTCAGTGTGACCACCTTTGCCTTTAAAACGGCACCAGTTCTCCAAGGTGCACCTGGACACAGATTTTCTTGGTTGTTGGCAGAGATGATGTTCCATGCTTCTTGAATAATTCACCACAGTTCTTCTATCTATTTAGGCTGTCTCAATTGCTTCTGTCTCTTTATGTAATCTCAGACTGACACGATGTTCAGTGGGAGGCTTTGTGGTGGCAATGACATCTGTTGCAGGGCTCCATTTTTTTATATTCTAATCTTTTCTATTTGCAAAAGTAATGTTTGGGAGTCTAACATTTATATTACCTATTGACTCACTAAAGCTGAAGATATAAATAACCATCTTAAGACAAATAGTTTTGTGAAACATCTTATGTGCCTAAGATTTTTCCTAGTACTGTATATATATAGCTTTCTCAACTATTTTTCCACTTAGAAATCTGATCTTCAGAAAGCTGACCTCATCTATACTTTGGAGTGGCAACAGGTGATCATGGACACATGCTCCATCATGGACACATGCTCCTCACTCACTCACTCACTCACTCACTCACTCACTCACTCACTCACTCACACACACACACACACACACACACACACACACACACACACACACACACACACACACACACACACACACACACACACACACACACACATCCATTCTTGTTTATCCAAACAGCACAAGCCGTGATACAATTTTTTAAGTGACATTTTTGAAATACTAATGGATGCTTGGACTCATCATTTGGTTTGAACCAGCAACAGCATATTCTGATCTGCCATGTAATAAAGTAGTTTCATGCTCAAATGCGTTTTTATGACCGTACTCAGTTTTTCCTATTTTTTATTTAAATGTAATTGTTCATTGAACTGTTGTTTATAAGCAATATCACACTCACAATCATTCTGTATGGCCCTAAATAAGCACTGCTTTGATTGCCTATGGCATGAGGCCGTCCTGATGTAGGGCCATGTCGCACTCTTGCTTGTACGATATTGCTTAAATATACACTGGTGGCCAAAAGTTTGGAATAATGTACAGATTTTTCTGATTTTGAAGGAACTTAGCAATTTATAGACTGACATGTCTTAATGTCAATATTAGGTCAAAAATGACAAAAAAGAAACAGATCAGTCAGTCATTGTTTTGAGGAATGAAGATTTCATACAAAGTTGTACACTACAGTCTTCAAAGACAAAATACAACTGGCTCTAACACATACAGAAAGAGATTTGGAATGCCCAGATGTACAACTAAACAAGAGGAAGTACATCAGAGTCTCTAGTTTGAGAAATAGATGCCTACCACGTCCTCAGCTGACTGCTTCATTGAATTCTACCCGCTCAACACTGGGTGACTCAGGAAGAAGTAGAGGAGACGTTGTGCTGTTCATAGAGGTGAAGAGGTCCTCTTCTGCCCTGTAAAATCTCACCCAGATTTGTTCCAAGTGGAGGGAGCCCTAGCATTAAAACGGTCTCGATAACCTCAGGAGAAAGCCCTGTGTACCTCAGTTGGTACCCTTCAGCGGCCAAGCATGAAAGGTTCCACAATTCCTGTGCTGTGGCTTAAACACACATCGTTTGCTCTGACTAAGTCATTCTCTTTTCTTTTTTTTTTTAGAAAGAAGAGAAAGGAGAAAAGGGTCACTGCGCACTGCCTAACCAATTCTAACTCCTAACAGAGGAAAGAAAGTTTGACAGGCTCGTATAAACACACACACACACAGAATGATCTCTGAAGACAAAATATCTGACAATGCTCCGGTGACGCATCTATTTATAGCCCAGCCCCAGGTGCATCCAATGATTACACCAGCAGAGGCTATAAATTCTGGTCAATGTTCATTGACGTGTTACACACATATTCGCAGCTGGTCACACACATGAAGGTGTTCCCAAAGTGCTTCCAGCGCAGCATCAGAAGTGTAGCTTTTTGTAAAGGGAACATGTAATATCAAAATGGGACTTTTGTTAAGAAAACCCGATCGCCAGATGAATCCAGTTCGCCACACTTGGGTCAATTGTCCATGTCAAGTGTTCATTGAAAAACATCCAATAGCACTTATTGTCCATAAAAGTGATAAATCTGAGAAATATTGATATATTCTCCATTGTTTACATGAGATCTCACCTGAAAGTTTTACCCTTCGTCGTTGTTGAATTTCGGTAAACACAGACAGAGACTAGCTTAAGAACTGTCGGACTACTGCAGAATTCACAGTGAGATCAGTCTGGTGACAAAAGATAAATGCGGTGAAGCAAACAACAAAATGTGGGTCCACAACAGTAAAGTTACCAAATGTTCACTATTGAAGGGGAAACCAAATATAAAACTAAGAATCTGTAATTAAAACCTTATTTATAAATCACTAATCTGAATATTGGGAGTGACGTGTCCCTCTCAAATTCAATGGTGGTTCCCATGTAACCCTGTCAAAATATACTGTATTATTTCTATTTCTCAATACATTTTCTTTTTCCTTTTTTCTTTGTGGCCCTGTAATACAGCTGGTGCAAATTTGGGAAGAAAGTGTAGTTAAAGCACCAGAAAATAGTGCATATCCTGTTCACTGAGGTTAGACTCAAATTAATGTAACATTAGTAACTCTGATCCTCCCATTTAACTGTGACTTAAAAGAAACAAAGACTTTATCATAGGTATGTGAATATAAAGGCTGTCAACCCAGAGACTAATTTTGAACAAGTGGAACCAGATTAATGCCATGGGCATGCAACCACCAAGAGCCAAGACATATGAAATTATATCTTGTTGTAATTTAAGTAAAACACAGAATGGTGATCCGTGAAAGACTGAAACTGAGCTATTGCAATTTGTAATGCCATTTGATGACATCCACTATGTGGAAGAGGATAGAACCCAGTCCCCCTCACTGATATTTATCCTCTAGCTAGGCTTACCTAGTGTTGCTAAAACACAGGCACACAGATGAGTATCATGTTACCGATCTCCATTTCAGCTAATACTTTGCTTCTGTAACTGAAACTCCAGCATTGTTGTCTTTTTGCTGGCAAATGGAAATTGGCTACTTTTTATGCGGATTTTCAGGTAAAACCCACGTTACGTCTCACCTTATCCAATATCCACCAAACGTCCAAGTTTCACATTTCAAAGCAGGCAGAACAACAATTCCACTTTTAAGCCAAGGTGTTGGGGGTTATTTTGGCTGGTACCCATAACAATCATCAGAAAATAATATATTTTGGGCTTGAAATTTTCTTTTCTTTAACCTAATCATAGTAACAATCCTAATCTGTGGATTAAATAATTCTAAATTCTGAATTAATTGGGTATGAGCCACAGTGATGCATGTTTCCATGCACGTTTTCATACATTTATTTACTGTATGTTTCATTCATTTCTCAGTTTTTTTTTAGTTTTGGATGAGTACATACATATTTGTACATACTGTATAATTGTTTGCCACTGTCAAGTCCATGATAAAGGAAGCAACTTGTATCATTTTATGAGTGTTCTTGTAACACCTTAATACATGAGCCTGAGTGTAAAGAGAGAAAAAATATGATTTTTAATTAAGCATTGTAGTGTTTGATTTTAAAGACTGCAATGATTCACAGACTGCACAATAACAAACTTTTATAAACATAGCAATTGTGGGGGCCTGGGTAGCTCAGCGACTATTGATGATGACTACCACCCCTGTTGTCACGAGTTTGAATCCAGGGCATGCTGAGTGACTCCAGCCAGGTCTCTTAAGCAATCAAATTGGCCCGGTTGCTAGGGAGGTTAGAGTCACATGGGGTAACCTCCTCGTGGTCACGAATTAGGGATTCTAGCTCTTAATGGGGTGCATGGTAAGTTGTGTGGATCACGGAGGGTAGCATGAGCCTCCACATGTTGTGAGTCTCTGCGATGACGTGCACAACGAGCCACATGATAAGATGTGTGGATTTACTGTCTCAGAAACGGAGACAACTGAGACTTGTCCTCCGCCACCCGGATTGAGGTGAGAAACCGTGCCACCACGAGGACCTACTAAATAGTGGGAATTGGGCATTCCAAATTGGGAGAAAAGGGGGATTAAAAAATAAACATAGCAATTGTACCTTTAAACAACATTTTCAACTGTAACTGTGAAACTAACACCTCATGCATTTAAAGTTCAATTAATAAAGGACAAACTGACTGATTGTATGTCTATGGAGACAAAAATATTTTAATAAAATATCAATGGTTTTCACATGCATCCAAAGAGACTCATTTTTTTAAAAGAGTAAGAAAACAAATCAGGTCATGAATTTAATTCCTTGTAACATGTCTTACAATCACTTGACATTTATCTGTCATGGCTTATTTATAAGAATGTTGGAGAGAAATTTAAAGCAAGAGAGAGATGCAAAGAGATAAATGTTATCTGTGAGATGGATTTTGAAGATCAATGCTGCCAATATGGTAATATTTGTTTGTATACATGCAATAGCATACATTGTAGTAAATAATATTGTATCAGTTTCTGCATTTTTTGAGAGGCGGGTTAAGAACTGAAAAATAAAAGGTGAAACTGAAAAGTGAGTAATCAAAGGCCTCTGGGTTAAGCTGACACATACAGGTGAAACTCGAAAAATTAGAATATCGTGCAAAAGTTCATTAATTTCAGTAATTCAACTTAAAATGTGAAACTAATATATTATATAGACTCATTACAAGCAAAGTAAGATATTTCAAGCCTTTATTTGATATCATTTTGATGATTATGGCTTACAGCTTATGAAAACCCCAAATTCAGAATCTCAGAAAATTAGAATATTGTGAAAAGGTTCAGTATTGTAGGCTCAAAGTGTCACACTCTAATCAGCTAAACACCTGCAAAGGGTTCCTGAGCCTTTAAATGGTCTCTCAGTCTGGTTCAGTTGAATTCACAATCATGGGGAAGACTGCTGACCTGACAGTTGTGCAGAAAACCATCATTGACACCCTCCACAAGGAGGGAAAGCCTCAAAAGGTAATTGCAAAAGAAGTTGGATGTTCTCAAAGTGCTGTATCAAAGCACATTAATAGAAAGTTAAGTGGAAGGGAAAAGTGTGGAAGAAAAAGGTGCACAAGCAGCAGGGATGACCGTAGCCTGGAGAGGATTGTCAGGAAAAGGCCATTCAAATGTGTGGGGAGCTTCACAAGGAGTGGACTGAGGCTGGAGTTACTGCATCAAGAGCCACCACACACAGACGGGTCCTGGACATGGGCTTCAAATGTCAAACGTCTTACCTGGGCTAAAGAAAAAAAGAACTGGTCTGTTGCTCAGTGGTCCAAAGTCCTCTTTTCTGATGAGAGCAAATTTTGCATCTCATTTGGAAACCAAGGTCCCAGAGTCTGGAGGAAGAATGGAGAGGCACACAATCCAAGATGCTTGAAGTCCAGTGTGAAGTTTCCTCAGTCTGTGTTGGTTTGGGGAGCCATGTCATCGGCTGGTGTTGGTCCACTGTGCTTTATTAAGTCCAGAGTCAACGCAGCCGCCTACCGGACATTTTAGAGCACTTCATGCTTCCTTCAGCAGACAAGCTTTATGGAGATGCTGACTTCATTTTCCAGCAGGACTTGGCACCTGCCCACACTGCCAAAAGTACCAAAACCTGGTTCAATGACCATGGTATTACTGTGCTTGATTGGCCAGCAAACTCGCCTGACCTGAACCCCATAGAGAATCTATGGGGCATTGCCAAGAGAAAGATGAGAGTCATGAGACCAAACAATGCAGAAGAGCTGAAGGCCACTATTGAAGTATCTTGGTCTTCCATAACACCTCAGCAGTGCCACAGGCTGATAGCATCCATGCCATGCCGCATTGAGGCAGTAATTAATGCAAAAGGGGCCCAAACCAAGTACTGAGTACATATGCATGATTATACTTTTCAGAGGGCCGACATTTCTGTATTTAAAATCCTTTTTTTTATTGATTTCATGTAATATTCTAATTTTCTGAGATTCTGAATTTGGGGTTTTCATAAGCTGTAAGCCATAATCATCAAAATGATATCAAATAAAGGCTTGAAATGTCTTACTTTGCTTGTAATGAGTCTATATAATATATTAGTTTCACCTTTTAAGTTGAATTACTGAAATTAATGAACTTTTGCAGATATTCTAATTTTTCGAGTTTCACCTGTATAGATCAAATGGTAGTATGGCTCGTGCTCCTACAATGGAAGACTCACTAATAATATACCGTAGACAATGCAATAATACACAAATATATTAATATTTACAATGCAGTGTCAGACCTCTAGCCACAGTCATTGATTCACCCCATCCTTCAAATAATCACTAAAGACTCTACATATCTCTTCACAAGTAACATATGAATATTATAGCTGCTAAGCCAGCCAGATATTAATGAGAAGAACAGAGCGTGATTACCATCTGCATATGATTGGAGGGCATTACAGGGACTGATGAAATTCTTTAAGTCCATACACCACATGACAGATGATGTTCTGCTATTGTAATTTGCCCCTCCATTGAGATAATTGGTCATGAATTAATTAGAGGCTACAGCATTTACAATTGCAGTTTGAATCACGGCTCTAAGAGCTTGATTGTTTCAATTACTTAATGAGGTAAAAAACTATTTCTTCCACATGACTTGCTGTTGTTTGACCTCAATTTCAAAGCACCATTATTGTAACTCAACTGCAAACAAGAAAAAAAAAATGTATTGTGTGCTGTCATTCTGAATACATTAGTCACATTTACAAAATGAAGGAAAACGAATAAAAGTAGCAAAATATATATTATTTATTTATTTTCAAAAGTGCTGTGTGTTCAACATTGGTATAACTTTTCTCTTTCTCTCTTGATCTCAGTACTCCCTAAACCACTCACAAATGTAAACACAATATCTTGGGCACACTCCCTTGTTTGTGTAAGATTTGATTTCATTGGAGGGACTTCACAGAGCTTATCTGCTTCACCTCAGGAAACTGTATACATAGTAAATCCAACTGTGTCAACATCCTCACTGAAAGAGGCCGAAGTTAAATTGCACTGTCTATCGTTAGCAATATTTTAGGATGACAAAGCACTCATTATAGATACTAAACTGAAATAACTCCATGGTTTAAGAATGCTTAGGAAGGCCAGTGTCTCCATGACTGGGCATTTTTGGCAGTGACAGCTAATGCCTTAGGGAAGCTTTAAGCTATATGTTAACATTTGATATGGTCATGCTCAATGCTTGTTGTGCGGCATACATGGGATGGCGTCAAAGTATGGCAAGTGCTACAGTATAACCTATTTCAGAGAGAGATTATTCAGTCCGGAATTAAAACCGTTTAGTGTAATCTATATCTTGCAGGAAATGCTTTTTCTAGCCATCTTGCATGAACACTGATAAATTCACTGATTCAAGATGTAGAGTGACGTTTAAGGAACATTTTTGCTTTTGTGTTTTGTATCTCCAATATTGTCCTCCACAGGGAAACACTGTACTAATGAGAACCAAATTGAATCGACATCATAATGTTCAGGTCAGTTGGCATATGACTTCATTTACAATAGAGTTAAACATCTGATGAAATTCAAATTGAGCATAATTGCAGTAATTCACTGAATAACAAAATAAAACACAGGGATATATATATATATATATATATATATATATATATATATATTTGTCTACCTGAGCATTATACTTTGTTTTTTTCTATTTTTTCACAGCAGGAAATCACACTAATAAAAAATTGCTACAACTGCAATCCTTTGTCACATATGGGGCATTTCCACTGCAGTTTAGTGCAGCCCCAACGTGGGTGGGATTATAGGCTGATCATCATATTTGCCGCCTCTACTGCCGTGACATAATCTTAAACACAACACAAATACACAACAAAGGAGCAATGGGCGATATCGAATGAATGGTGTTCTTAATTCTCGGCATGTGGCTGTTTTTCACAGCAAGACATCAAACTTTGTTTCAAAAGAGGCTGACAGCAGCAAGACAAAATTCCACTAATAAACCAGGAGAGTTTGGGAAATCATACAACAAAACGCAGATGAGGACATCACTGTGTTAGCTCAAAGACGACACACAAGGGTAAGCTAACCTGCCATCTAGCTTATAGCAATGTGTTTAGGGTCTCAATCACTATACGTATACAACTGTCGCAAAGCATAGAATGAACTTAGCTGCCAATATTACATATTGAAATGCATATTCTGTGTGTCAGATCTCTAATATTTTGCAAAGTCACCGACACAGACCGTCTGTTTGGGCTTTCAACTGAGCTTCTGAGTGGTGGGATGTGATTGTTCCCGGTTTCACAAACAGTCAGTGGGTGGAGAACTTTAGAATGTCAGAAGAAACATTAACCAACCTGTGCAACAAACTGAATCCAGTGATGGAGAAACAGGACACAAACTTCCGCGTGTGTGTACCTCTAAAGAAGGTACACGCACTGAGCACCTTCTTTCGCATTGTGGAAGCTTGCGACCAGCTCTGAGTACAGAAGTGTTGCTCATATTTTCGGAGTAAGCATAACAACTGTATGCTGGTGTGTTCAGGAGTTATGTACTGCAGCAGAGATGTTGTTGGTAATGGATCAAATGTTTTCCAGATTAGGAGAAGTTTAAAAAAATGTCTGCCTACATTGAGAACAGGTGGGGGCTCCCGCAATGTATTGATGCTATTGATGGATCGCACATACCTATCATAGCACCACAGGACTATCACTGTGACTATTTCAACCGTAAAGGCTGGCACATCATCCTTCAAGGTGTTGTAGATGGAAAGGGACTTTTCTGGAATGTTTTCATAGGACTGCATGATGCTCGTTGGTAGCCTTGTGCGGCCAACAACTGCTGAGACAGTTCATGAAAGAATTTTTAATTTCGCCCCATCCAGCTCTCTTTGGATCCTCTCATCGGCTACTAATGAGAGGAACGTTTGCTTCTCGTTTATTTACAATGGCGTGGTTTTGCGCACAGCCATTTCTTTTTACAATTCGAAAGACATATGATACTGCTATCACTGTTGTGAAATTTAAAACTAGCGGGTTGATGTCCCGTGTCACAAATCTATTGACACTGGTACTGACAATCAGTGATCTGTAGGGTTTTGACGTCACAATTAGTATTGGCTCAGCTCGCTTGGAATCTCGACCGAGGCGGTACTAAAAAAAGAACCAGGTACTATCCACAGTGGAAAACCCCCAAAAAGCGAGCAGAGTGGAGTCGAGCCATACTGTGCAGTGGAATAGCCCCAATAGAAGTGGATGGTGAAAACATTTAACAATCTGCCATGTTGATATTGGAGTGATATACAGTATGGTAGTATAGTCAGTTTTTCAGATATTCCATTTCAGAATTACAACTTTTTTTTAAATGTGATTATTATCATTTAGGAGATACTTTTAAGGAAAAGCAACTTCACAGTATGACAATGTCATTCTCTAGAAGATGTAGAAGCCTGTTTTTGTATTATACATGCAGAAGAATTGAAACGATATGTCTTGAATCCAGGATATTCAACCTTTGCAGTCCTGGAATTCTTCACCGTCATAAATCAAATGGCCCAGGCGTCCTCATTGGTCAGAAAGGCCCCTCCGCAACCTGATCTCCAGATCTTCCACACAGAGTTAAAGCAGACTTCTCTTTTGTAAGGTTACAAGGACCATCAGATTTGCACAACTCTAAGACATTTCATCTTAATCTAGCCTTGCTAGATAATGCTGAAAATTGCTTTGAACAGTGGTAATGTTTGTACCTGACAAATTAATGATTAAAGACTGATGGACCTCTTTAAAATGTGTGTAGAGATGTCAATCACCTATAATTGATAAATATAATCATTCATTTTGTATGATTCATCTCATTCTACTAAGAATGGTAAATATAATGCTTAACTTGATCAAATGCAATGATGTGTAAAACCAATATGATTTTGTAATTAGAGATTTTCATGTTTTGTTACCTACATGTATAACAGCCATATAATAAATTCATGTTAATATGTAAGTGCTTGCTGGTGTATGCAGAGAAAGCTGATGAGAACGAATATCATGTCTCTTGTACCATTCTCAAGATATAAAAGCTTATGATTAAATATGCACTATTTTTAAGCTGGAAATTTGTAAGAGTCTGAAACAAAGGACCATAACTCAACTGTCGGAAATGACAGCCCAGTTGACCATGTGACTCTGAAAAGTCACTTCTGATTGGCGCGGGACACCTTTGGGGATGTGGCCAATTTCAGTTCAAATATTTCCAAACAGGAAGAACACTCTCTCTTCTGCTCTTCTTCTCTTGTCTCTTGCATCTAGTCTCTTCATCCTCTTGAGGCTCTTCGGCTCTCTTCTCTTCTGCCTTCACGTGCTTCATCTTCTGCTCCGCTGACTGCTGAGACTTCGCGTTGACTCTTCCCTATGTGAGATTGAATCTACAACCTTTTTATTTACAGCTCTGTTTCTTAATTATGTGCCACAACCAACGACAGCACTGAGTGTGAGGTTTTGATACACAGAGAGGTTAGTTGGCTTTGGTGGAGCAAAAGGTGATTTGTTTTGTTAAACCTTCACAAAAATGTTAACTTGTGTTTAGGGTTGCAGCGGTATACCGGTTTCACGGTATACCACAGTTTGAAAATTGATGGTTATCATACCATGTACATTTGCTTATCTACAGTATTGAGAAAAAAATGCAACCGGATGGAGAATATCACGTGTGCATCTCCTTTATTCCTTGTCTGCCAGTCAGACTCGTCAACTTACGACACGTGCGCGCAGTGGAGAAAATGTCTGAGAGTTTGTGTGTGAGTTAAAGCAGTGTTTCTCAACTGGTCTATTCGGACTGGGTTGCAGACAACAGGGAAAGAACAATGCCATGGTTCTCCCATTGAAGATATTTCTGCGGCTGCCGAAGTGATGGACTATTTAGGACTGCCGATGCAGATTTAATGATAATCTCGCAAACAGCTAAAGCAGACATGGGCAACATACGGCCCGCGGCTCATTTATCGTAAAATAATTTTTATTTTTAATTGGATATTTCAGTTAACTTGCATTGGGACGTCACGCATCTCCACAAGCGTTTAACATGCTCAGGCTTGCCAGATAAGAGATGAAACACCCCCAGTTTGAGATTTATACTTGCGCAAATTGGAAATATTCTGCCTAATGTTATACTTATTTTGTGCAATCTGGCAACCATGCATGTCTCGCTTTCCCCTTTGAACAAACTTAGCGATATGTAGTGCTATATTCTGATCAAGGAAAAGTGTTACACGGCTACTCAGTGTCCATCCTTGAGGCTGATTGTGATGTTTGGTGCTACTAATTTTGCAGGTAAACCTTCTCAGTGATTAAATTAAATATAAAAGTAGATCTCGGCATCATTGACACATGGAGGGGTAATCATTGACATGCAAGCAAAAGCAAGCCATTGATGAATATGTAAATGTATTTTTTATTTGTGCAAAGTAAACTTGCCCGCTTTGCAACAAACATTAAAAGTTCTATAAATGTCTTTTTTTATTATTATTAAAACTGAATAATAAATTAACAGGGAAGTAGATATGGCAAAATACATTTCTAATCTCTGCCTTTATTCAGTATTTTAATGCCTGATAGAAAAGTATCTATCTTTGTAGAGCAATACAATACTTTAGGCAATTGCAGAATAGTCCCATCAGTCACAGATACACATCAGAAAATTGAGTACAAAACTATTTCTTTGCTTAAAATATACAAAAACCAAATCAATGGAGAACATTGTATCTCTAAAGGAATACAAGGTGGCCCCCCATGTACTACTTAAAGCCCAATGTGGGCCCCTTTACCAAAATAGTTAAAAATATTAATAATTACACACATCACCTTTACAAATTTGTTTCAGGATTTTACATGAGTAAAAGAAACTATTATATTTTGACAAAATGTTTCAGTTTCATTTGAAATAATCTATAAAGGTAGAATCTGTTAGGCCTCATTTTATTTCAACAGTGGCAGTTTTAGTTAAAGTTTCAAGATGTGTTTCAGCTAGTATTTATTTAGTATTTTATTTATTGTTATTATTACTATTAGTAAAGCTCACACAGCTGATGTTATTTTTCATTTATTAGTTCATTTAACATGTAAACTAACAAGCTTTAGTTATATAACATGTTATAGTTACATTATATTTTTTATCATGTTTATAATTCTGTTTATTATAATTCTGTTAGCTTTCTTATTTTTTCTATTTATTTTATTTTCAAAAGGGAGACTTTTTTTTTACATATACTTCAATAAAATAAATGGTTTCAAGTTTCAATTATAATAAAGTGTTTGCTCAAAAATAAATAAATAAAATAACCCTTCTGTTTTCACTGATAATAGTAATTGTGTAATACCGTATACCTTGAAACTGTGATATTTTCTGAGATGGTTATCATACCGTGAAAATCTCATACTGTTGCAACCCTACTTGTGTTACAACTGTAGGAGCATGCTTGCATTTAAATTGAATCCCACTTTCCATTAATAGGTATGAATAGTTTCAAACTGTTGTACATTCACATATTTGTATGCTAACCTAAACATATTGGCACAACTCTGACCGTTAAATAGATTGATGTACATATTCAAAATGCAAATCTATATTTATTACACAGCTTCTGATTGGTCAATCGTGCCATTGTGAGGTCAAATATTTTGCAAAATTACCACTAAACTTATTTATTGACCATTTTACCATGGTCTCTAACATAATATTTCAAAGAAATATTTTGTGTTCATTTATTTGTATATTTGGTAAGTAGCATATCATAATCAGGATATTGTACATACAGCTGGTCATTATCACAGTATAAATCCCTCTATTTACATGCTAGACTCCTAATCACCATCTGATTAGATCTGTTTTATTTTTTATTCTAATTTTTTTGTTTGTTTGTTTTTCTCCCCTTTTCTCCCCAATTTGGCAATTTTGGAACTCGCGACTCCAAGTGCATTTACCCAAATGATATCCAGCAGTAAGAGTTTTAATAGACCATAATATATAATCCGGTATCAGCATGGTGAAAGACAACTTTAATAGTTCACTACTTTAAAAAAATAAATTGTATTATATTTTTTTTTTTCTTGTTCACTTTCTCATGCAATCACACCCTGGATATTAAATACATAAATACATATTAGTCTCGTAACTTAATGGTTCAATGACTATTCATTATTAATAAATCAATAAATACCAAACCTAATCCTAATTCTCAAACCAAAGAAAGATAGATAGAAATGCAGGTGAGGAGCAACAGTAAATTATGGAAAAAGAAAGCAGGGGAATAGGATCAGGACACGTCACAAGCTGGGCTTGAACCTGCATGACCCGCCTGAGCACCATGAACCGCTTATACAGATCTGACATCAGGGGCGGATCTACCAGGGTGGCAACTGCCACCATAATAAAAGCATTTTCACCCAGGGTGGGGCATATTACTTTAAGAAAGTATTCTGGGCTGAATACTAAATACTCTCTCTTAAATATGTTCAGTAAAGCATTCAGCATGTATTACACAAAAAAGTAACATTCAGAATACAGTAATACTTTTAGAATACATATTTATAAAGGCAAGGCACATTTGGAGGAATTAAGTGTGATATGTCATTATTATCTTATCTGAACTGCTACAACTCCACTTTTATCTAATCTGAATAGCTTGTTTCTTTAAATTAGATGTGGATTTGGACAATAATGTTTTTTTTGTTTTTTGTTTTTTTGTTTATGGAAGGCAGAAGACAAATAGAAGACAGTTTGGGGTCATCTACCATATTTTAATATTTTCTTAACCCATTAATTGATTGGACAGAAAAATAATAATACATTTCGACTCAAAATTAGATAAGAAATGCAAATACAAATATTTATTTTAGAGATAACTGGAGTCCATAAAATAGTGAGTCATGTGACTACGATGTAGTATATTAATGATTTTAAACTATGCTTGCTTCTATATTTCCACATTAAGGCATATTTATACAGTTTATTTTTTTATCTCTTTTATTACCAACACTTTTATTTTGGGTGCTTTTGATTCTTTTACTCATCCTTTGTTTTTTTGTTTTTTGTTTTTATTTATTGGCTGGGGCTAGAGATGGGCGAGCTGATACTGTCACGATTCCCTTGTTGTCTGCCCCGTGTTTTCTGTTTCACTCGTCACTGATGATATTCCATGTCACGTTTTCCTTGTTGTCTGCCCCGTGTTTCACTTGTCTGTCTAAAAACTACACTTCCCACAATTCCCTGATCTCATCACTGCCATCAATGCATCATTGTTCTCACCTGTGTCTCATTTTGTCATCATCATGTCTCCTGTGTATTTAAACCCTGCTGTTTCTTCATTCCCCTGTCGATTGTCGATGTTTATTGATGCTTGTTTCTGTGTTCTGTGATGTTTATCCTGCCCGTTAAACCGTTGTATGTTTTCCGTGTTTTGTTGTATTTTCCCCATTGTGGGTGTTTCCTTTGTTTTGGTTTTGTCTATTTAGTTTTCACCCTGTCCAATAAAGTTAACCCTGCAATTAGATCCTCGCCCCTTGTCTGCCTTCCTGCTCATCGTAACGGATACCAAGTACTTAAAGGCCAGAATTGCCAAAATCAATACCTCTAATGAATTAAATTTTTACGAATTCTTAGGATAAAATTATTAACTTAAATTATTACTTACATTTTTTATATATATTTATAGGTCTAAGCAGAAAATTATTAGGCTGCTTTGTTTACCTTTTAAAAATGTGTAAGTATAAGCAACATATAAATCCACAAAATGAACCATAGATATGGTTACTATTACTAAAAACATGTTACCATATGGACCAAGGTTAATTGTATCAAAATCTTGCTTACTGCCCAAAAAAAACACACAAAAAAACATGTTTACTACAGTCATGGTTACTAGTCATGGTTAATACAATATTACTACAGTAAATCCATGGGTAGTTTTCATAAGGGTATCATTTATTAACAAGGGTTAAAGAGCAATGCCAATGTTTTAACACCTGAATTGAAATAAACCTGTATAAATGGTAACACAAGCCCATTATAAATTATAATACATGTCATGTCTAGGTTTGTCATTACTAGTTGTGAATAAACTCCAGATGCTGTTTTTCCGTCATTACCTCAGGAAAGCACTGCTCCCTCTTTGAAAGAGCACTATGACTCAAAGGGTGAGCGCTGTCTGTGACTGATAGTGTATTTTAGCAGTCCTGTGCATCACGATGAGCGGATTAATATTCACGTTATCTAAATAATAAGATCACTAGTGAAAAAAAAAACCTTCAGAATCAATATTTTTATGTGAGGATCGATATTCTTGATACCACATCAGTATCTGAAGTATCGATAGTGGAAGCGCCGAAGCCAGTTTTGTGATCGTGGGATAGAAGGCAACTGTTGGTTTATCACTCAGAGACGCAGTGAACTGCTCATAACCCGTCCCACGGTATTTGGTACCTTTAATTGATAAACACAGTGTGCCGGTCTCATCCCGATACACAACAGTCAAACGTGGTTTGATTACAACACAGCAAATCTCATTTGTGATAACAGCATGTTTCAGTAATACCTTAAGTGTTTTTAACAGCAATACGTGGACTCGGTGGTCCGTAAACTGTACAAGCAATAACCTTGATACACAAGAATAACACACTATAATAATCTAACCTCTTACTTGAACCGCGTGAGGACACAGGTAGAATGTGTGTTCATCCGTCGTTTGACTCAGACTCGGTTCCTCGAGGCTCGGGGATGATGGGAGGCCGTTTCCTCGCTATGTTGGCGGGCGGAACGGCTGCTGATTCAACTCGACTGAAGATGGAAGAGAAATCTTCTTTCTTTACTTCTACAGGCAAACGGATGCGCAAATTGTATGGCCACAGTTTCAAGTTGTACGTTACTTCCTTGTGCAAGGAGGCTACACCTGAGAGCAGCGATGAGCTGCGTCTACGTACGGCACGCAAAGTCGCTGGAAGCAATGCTCAGAAGGACCTCAGAGGTATTTCTACTCCCAATGACATCATGGTTGAGGGGCGTTCTGTTGAGTGCCTCATCCAATAGGTGTTGAGAGTTTGATCCTTTGGAATTTCACACAGTTGTTAAGTGAGCAAGGCTTCTTGGGATTTGTAGTCTGTTTTTTACTCCATTTGTTTGATTTTGGTGCAGTTTTTATCAATAATATTTATGACTTTGTGTTTGTGGGCCTCAGTCAGGCTTTACGACTGTGTTAGGCCTGCCTTTATCTTGTATCTGAATACATGAGGCCCAACAGTGGTATTGTTAAAATGTGCTGGAGATTTTCAAAAAAAGTTCTGATACACTGAAATAATTTCACAAAATGTTATATTGAAAACCAATACTGTAAACAAGGGAATAGAAAATGAATGACTATTAGTGTTATAATATACACTTGCAGCCAAAAGTTTGGAAAAATGTACAGATTTTGATCTTATGGAAATAAATTGGTACTTTTATTCACCAAAGTGGCATTCAACTGATGGCAATGTAAAGTGAGGACATTAATAACGTTTACAAAAAAAAATAAAAAAAAAACGTTCTCATCGAAAAATCCTCCAAGTGCAGCAATTACAGCTTTGTAGATCCTTGGTATTCTAGCTGTAGGTGTGTCCAGATACTCACCCCACATTTCCTGAAGGAAATGTGGCAGTCTTTTCAAATCAAATCAAATCAAATCACTTTATTGTCACACTACCATGTACACAAGTGCAACAGTAGGTGAAATTCTTGTGTGCAGTTCCGAGCAACATAGCAGTCATGACAGTGACGAGACATATACCAATTACAATAAACAACATACTTACACAAAACAGTTTACAAATCAAATGTACACATACTTACACAACACAATAATTATATACAATACACACAATATACAATACAATAAGGAGTATATGAAATATATATATATGAAGTAGTATATTGAGGAGAATATGTTGACAGTCCAGTGTGAGATATAAGATGAATAAAGTGCAGTGCTAATTATTGATCGTGATAGATCAAGTGTTCAAAAGTCTGACTGCTTGGGGAAAGAAGCTGTCATGTAGTCGGCTGGTGCGGGTCCTGATGCTGCGATACCGCCTGCCTGATGGTAGCAGTGAGAGCAACCCATGACTCGGGTGGCTGGAGTCTCTGATGATCCTCCGAGCTTTTTTCACACACTGCCTAGTGTATATGTCCTGGAGGGAGGGAAGCTCACCTCCGATGATGTTTCTGGCAGTTCGCACCACCCTTTGCAGGGCTTTGCGGTTGTGGGCGGTGCTATTGCCGTACCAGGCAGTGATGCAGCCAGTCAGGATGGTCTCTACAGTACTGGTGTAGAACCGTGTGAGGATGTGGTGGTTCATTCCTTTTCTGGCACTTCTCACGCACCTTAAAGCCTAGCTGATCCCACAAAAGCTCAACGGGGTCAAGATCCATAACACTCTTTTCAAATTATATGTTCTCCAATATCTGTGTTTCTTTACCCACTCTAAACATGTTTTTTTAATTTCGGTTTCAAAAGTTTATTTTTCTTTCCAATTCTTCCCAAACGTCCTGCACCTCTGAGTCTGTTCTTTACTGTTGTACATGAAACTGGTGTTGAGCAGGTAGAATTATATGAAGCTGTAAGCTGGTACATTTGAGGCATCTATTTCTCAAACTAGAGACTCTGATGTATTTATCCTCTTGTTTAGTTGTACATCTGGCCTTCCACATCTCTTTCTGTCCTTGATAGACCCAGTTGTCATTTGTCTTTGAAGACTGTAGCGTATAAAGGCAATGTCAAGCATTGTATAGCCTTCATTCCTCAAAACAATGATTGACTGATGAGTTTCTAGAGAAATCATTTTCTTTTTTTTCCATTTTTGACCTAATATTGACCTTAAGGCATGCTAGTCTATTGCATACTGTGACAACTCAAAATCATTTAATGAACCAAATAGCCTTCAACTGTGTTTGATATAATGGCTGTCACGATTCCCTTGTTGTCTGCCCTGTGTTTCACTAGTCTTTGTCACAAACTCCTATTCCCATGATTCCCGGCCCTCATCACTGCCAGCCCTGTGTCATTGTTCTCACCTGATTGTCGTTTGTCATCCTCATGTCTCCTGTGTATTTAAACCCTGCTGTTTCTCCATTTCCCTGTCGATCGTTGATGTTGAATGTAAATGTTTCTATGTTATCTTTGCCCTCCGTGGATGTTTCCCCAGCCTGTGTTCTTCTTCGATGTCTTTCGTGTTTTTGTTTTATTTTCCCATTGTGGACATTTTATTTGTTCCAGTGTTTGTCTAGTTATTTTGCAAATAAACTGCACTTAGATCCTCACCCCTCATCTTCCTTCGTCTGCCTTCATTACAATGGCACGTGATTTTCTAGTACCAAACTAACAATTTAGCATGATTACTCAAGGATAAGGTATTGGAGTGATGGCTGCTGGAAACGGGACCTGTCTAGATTTGATCAAAATATGACTTTTCAAATAGTGATTGTGCTGTTTTTTTTTACATCAGTAATGTCCTGACTATACTTTGTGATAAGCTGAATGCCAGTATGGTGAATTAAAGTACCAATGTCCTTCCGAAACATAAAAATCTGTACATTATTCCAAAATTGGCCACCAGTGTAATTATTCATATTTTATATGAACAAAATTTTAAATGAACAATATGTTTGTTGGGTGATTAAACTACATAAGATGTTATTGTGTGCCATAGGAGAATGGAGTTTGCAGACACATGACCCATACAGCAGCAGAACAATGTGTAGTGTTTTTACAAGAGTAGGTCACACTGAAAGCTTTAGTTAACATTATTGACAAGCTATTAGCAGATTAGACAGACATGACATTTTCTCCCATTGCATTGAGCTAAAAGTTATCTTACCTTGCATTCACTATAAAGTAGTGGGTGGTGGTCACGAAGATGACTCAAGATATTTGAAGTGTTGCCCCATTCACAGCTTTTTTCTTTTTTTGCATGTTCTGCAGACAGGGTGACCATCTTCAATTAAGTTTCCCTCAGCACCCTTGTAAAACCCATAATATGACCACACTTCAGATTTGGTCCTCTAGAAGGCTGAAAAATCTCACTGCCTTCCGCCATGTTTTCACACAAAGCAAAACCCACGCTGCATGCTGTGCCTACAGTATTTACCAAGAGGTTTTCAGACTGCGGTAATTATACACAGTTTTAAAGATAATTAAAATTTAAAAAGGTAATACTAACTTTTTTAGAGAAACAGGGAACCGTTTCATCCCTACATCACCTGCGAGTTCAGCTCCACACCTAGAAACAGAGTCTGTTGCCCTGGTAACAGGACGCTCTTGTCTAGCTTTACACGCAGCCCTAGATTGCTCATATGGCTGAGAATGACATCTCGAATTCTCTCATATGTCATTTTTTAATGGTGACGGCTCACAACGTGCATTGTCTTTCAAGCACATGTCCGAGCATGTCCGACGAGACTCATGTTTCCGCTCAGTGGGAGGATGACAAAAACAAGGAGGATTCCGATGGCCACTCACATTCCTATCTTCTCAGACACGAAGCCGAAATCCCAAACGGCTCCAGCACATGGAGCTCCAAACTTGGAGGCCCTAGAATTGGGGATAATGCCTCGTTGTGAAAAATAGTGAGCCTTGATGAAGCGCTGTTGTCCTTGTCATTCCCTTGCAATGTTTGTAATAATTATTTGATTTCAACCAGTGATTGGGTTTTCAAATTTGCCCAATTTCTTGTGAAAGCTGGCAGCACCCAGCTGCTGATCTAAAAGTAGATCAGAGTGAGTCTGTAGCACGTGCTTTTGCGCTGTTTATTAAAACTTAATTGACAATATGTTTTCTTTTATATCTGCCCTATTTGTGTT
Source organism: Xyrauchen texanus (assembly GCF_025860055.1). NCBI lineage: Eukaryota > Metazoa > Chordata > Actinopteri > Cypriniformes > Catostomidae > Xyrauchen > Xyrauchen texanus. The sequence continues at coordinate 41,349,021 of NC_068276.1, forward strand.
CATTATGAGAGAAGAAGTATTCTAAAATAATTTATCAAATAACTGTATTCGGAGTAAAGGTGCTTGAAAACATAATGTGGCTGAATACAGTTATTAATTTTTTAAATTCTGAATACGTAACACCATTACATGCATTCAGTTACAGCCAAACCCTGTTGCCACCCCATCTGCCATCCAGCAACAGTATCCCAATGTATATAACAGTCCGAACTGTCCTCTGTAGTCTTCTGATATCTGATTTCATAGCTGCACCAAACCAGACAGTTATTGAAGTGCAGAGGACAGACTCAATGACTGCTGAGTAGAAATTTATCAACAGCGCCTGTGGCAGGTTGAACTTCCTCAGCTGGTAAAGGAAGTACAACCTCTGATGGGCCTTTTTCACAATGCGTGTCTGTGAGACTTCAGGTTCTGTGAGATGGTAGTGCCCAGGAACCTGAATGACTCCACTGCTGCCACAGTGCTGTTTAGAATGTTGAGAGGGCGGGGGGGGCATTCTCCACAATCATCTCCACCATTCTGAGCAGTGACCAGAATATTAATTCAATAGGAAAAAAGCCACCTATGGCTTTTCTCTACTGTTTTAATAGTCTTTCCCCACCAAGGCACTTGACCTTCATCCCTTTGTGTCATAATTATTAGCCATGTTGCTCATTTTTCCACATTAACACAGGGACAGAGGCCTGGGAGTTTAATTGCAGACAAAGCAACAATCAACTCCATGTTGACAATCAGGTTTATTAGATTCTCGCTTGCATTTCCCATCCCTGTCATTCCAGGCTGGATGAGGCCATCAGTATTCACAGCATCCTAACACATTATTGAAGCTCTAAATGCAAAGGAAGATTCCATTGTCTGCAAAAACATCATGGTCACACTTAGAGGGAGGGTTAAAAACATGGTAGTGTAAAAACAAAGACAAGACAGAGAGGCCCAAAGCAGGACAGTGGAAACTATGCAAGCAGACAGACACCTTAGTGAAACAGTAGGATTGTTTGGAACCATGAGCGTAGCAGAAGGCTTGTATTGGTTATGGGCAGCATTTCACAAGGCGGCATAATGAAAGGGGGTAGGGGTGCATCGGAAGTGGCATATACGTGCTCTGTGCCTCACTGTCTTGTCTTTGTTTTTACACTAACATGTTTTTAACCCTCCCTCTAAGCATGACCATGATGATTTGGTGGTGGCGTAGTGGGCTAAAGCACATAACTTTTAATCAGAAGTTTGCTGGTTCGAGCCCCACAGCCACCACCATTGTGTCCTTGAGCAAGACACTAGATTGCTCTGGGGGGAATGTCCCTGTAGTAAGGGCACTGTAAGTCGCTTTGGATAAAAGCGTCTGCCAAATGCATAAATGTAAATATAATTATCTCAGTCATCACAATCGTGAGAAACAATGAATCACATACTCGAATGGTGATCGTTGATCCTTGTGCACAGTCAAAAACAAAAAAAGGTGCTGAGTTTCATGACAACGGCAACATTTAAAACACAGAGCAAGTAGGGTAGATTGAGGCAACATGAGACTTAAAAGAATAGTAAACACAAAAATGTTAATTCTCCCATGGTTTACTCACCCTCCTGGCATCCCAGATGTGTATGACTTACTTTTTTCCACAGAACACGAATGAAGATTTTTAGAAGAATATTTAAGCTCTATAGGGCCATACATTGCAAGTGAAAGGGTGCCAAAATTTTAAAGCTCCAAACAGTGCCGGATTTTGGCTTGGGTGACTTGGGCAGTCAGTGACAGCTAGAATCACTAACACACCAACTTCGGAGGAGTGTTGAAGCGGGTTTCACCCAGGGCCCCAAACAAAAACAAGCAAGAACTGCTACGGTCCCCAAAATCCACATAAAGTGAGCATAAAATTCTCTGGCATTTAGCTACATCTGCTTCCCCTACTGGTCAACGCCACCGCCGAAATCCTAGAAACTGTTTATCAATGGAGCTTGAATGCTCTTAATTTTTAATACTGCCAGAAGCTCTGGAAATAAATTACACCAGTGGTTAAATCCATGTGTTCAGACACAATATGATGGGAGAGAAACAGATCAATATTTAATTCCTTTAAATTATTTAAATTATCCTCCCTGCCCAGTAGGTGGTGATATGCACAAATAATTAGAAATCACCAAAAACAGAAGAAAAAGAATGTTAAAGAAAAATGACTTAAATATTGATCTGTTTCTCACCCACACCGATCACATTGTGTCTAAACACGTGGATTTAAACACCAGAGTTCTCTGGAGTACTTTTATGTTGCTCTTATGTGGATTTTGGAGCTCCATAATTGTGGCACCCATTCACTTGGATTGTTAGATTATACAGGGTTACACGTACAATTTAAAAGTTTGTTAAAATAAGCCAACCAGAAAAGAGCAAAGAGTGTGTAGAAAACGAAGTCTAAATAAAATGCATGTCAGTATAACGATTGACATCGCAATGATTGTCCAATTACGTGAGGTCTAATTTTAAAGTCCCGCCCTCAGCATACTACTTGCTGGATGGAGAAAGCCATTTTCTTTTCTCCTTAAGACTGGTGCGACAAGCAGCCACATAACATTGAGCAAAAGTTAACAGCATCAGGGAGGATAAAATAGATTCCATTTTCTTTGGATTTGGAGAGTATGCATTTTGTAATGTAGAAAAGTTCTGTTGTTTTAGAAGGTTGAGATGTAATCCTTCAAAGATGAGGTGTATATCAGTTCCTAAATGTTCACATTTTGTTGATGATTATGAACAAGGAGCTTGTTTATTTAAGTAGCGTAATGTTAAGCCATCAAATTACGATGGAAATATAACTTAAAATGTTATACAGGGTAACAAAGTACAACAATGTACTTTTGTTAAACTAGAAGCAGTGAATTTAATGTGTTGTGAACTAAAGAACTGCCTGCTTTACATACACAGGTAAGGTTTTTTTCCCATGCTGGAACTGCATTCGTTTCAGCGTGACGATGCAAGATGGCAAGCCTTTCCCCAGCAAGAGGAATATTGACTACTGTGAGAGTTAAGTTCCAAGCAACACTCAAGAAGTCGGGTAATAAAGTTCTGATTACCTGCTAGTAATCTTGTCCTATAAACAGAACAGAGATTTGTTTTGAGGGACCACTCAAATAATTTTTTGCTTGGATGGATTTTCCAGAGCATTTGAACTGAATCAGTCTTGAGCTGAATCTTTCAAACTATTTACTATGTTCACTAAGTTATTTCTGAATGTGATTTAGTTTAATAGTCTGATTTTATAATTGTGAACAAGGTAATAGTTATTGTAGGTGTTGTATTCTAGGAAATTTTCATAGCCTAGAAGGTGCACCCAAACGAACTAAGCAAGTCCGGTGATTTTGATAGAGATTGTAACAAATTCTTTAATAATAATAATTTTATCATTTCTTTTAAAAAGCAACAATTACAACAACTTAATTTCAAAACAGATGTACTTTATTAATTATCCAGTGTCTCAATTATGCCTCCATAGTCAAATCTACTGTCCTGTGGATAATATCAGAAGTATATATCAATTGGCACATGTACCTCTATATGGAGATATTCTTTTAAAACCATGTTCAGCAGATGAAACAAAAAGTCATATACATTTGGGATGGCATGAGAAGTTTCATTTGTGTGAACTAACCTTTTAAGTGCTAGTTCAAAAAATAAAAACGCATGAAAGCATCCAGTGTTTTAACATAATTATTGTATATTAGTGGAGTCACAACTGTGCCAGTCTACCAAAAATAAAAAATACAATTAAATACTTGTAATATAATAAAAGAAAATTCAGCTCTGACCACTGGGTACTGAATCCTTACAGGCACCCCACCAAACTCCAGCTTACAATTTTACCAAAACAGCAGCAACACGTTTTAGCAACACAAAGAGGGAACACCATTTAAATTGCCAGATGGGCTTCTTTTGAGTGGATCAAGGATAAGACCAGTACCACATCTGCCTTGCAATAAAGAAAATCCCTTGTCGCTTATCTTTTTACATTGGTCAACACCTGTCCAGGTCATTTCATAATTCTGCATCTGCTGCCCCTAGTGGTCAACATCACCAAAATTCAATGGAGCTTAAATGCCCTTAATTTTTATTACAACCAAATGCTGCTGTATGTTTTAAGACCTTCGAGTGTGCAATACAAGCAGGGCTTTAGAAAGCAATTATGGTCACACCATCCGATAGGACTTAAACCACACTTTCATGTGATTCAACTTTCTTGCGCTCAGGGTGAATGGCAGGTGACTAACGTCTCCACGGTATCATTCTTTCAGACATCCCATTGTATTCATTGCTTTGCATAAGAGCATTGTCATTTCTCAGCCATGCAGCTGCCGTATAGTAGTTCCGGTCTAGCTCTATGAGCTGAGCGGAGCAGTACAGTATGCAATCATGCACAGTGTATTGATTAGGAGACAGACAGCACAGTGCACAGGCTGCTCCCCCAACTGTGTGGATTCGTACTGAGCGGAGGTTTCAAGGTGGTCCTGCCTAATCTGCTGCTGGATTTAAAGTCAGGTTAGGTGATGTACCTGCTCTGCAGTCACTGTCAACCAGGGTATGCATGAGGTAAGCAGTACACATCCATGCATCATTTGACCACCCTGCAAACCGTGCTGAACTACCTCAGGATTTGAAACACATTTCGCATGCAGCTGTATGGAAGGCTGGAGATGCAATATTCTCGGATTCCTGCCAAAACACATACAAATAATTCACTACATCCAAAAGTGGATGGATTAAAATTCAGGGACTCAAAAATAAATGAATGTCAAGACAACAAATATACTTCTGAGACAAATGCAGGTGAAAAGTTTGGACATGCACAGAATAAAAAGGTTATTGAACTGCATTACACTTCAGAACCGGTGAACGGAAAAAGCCATTAATTTAGTAATTCTAACCTACCATGAACTGACAGACAGTAGACAACCTTCCAGAGAATCTACGTTGCATTTTGCCAACTTTTGATTTTCTCAGGAACTGTTCACCTCAGGAGAAAGGGACTCTTAATGATAGAACTTTGTCAATATCAGTTCACAGGACCGTGTTGTTGGGCTAGAAATTACTTACTGGAAACCAACACATTATGTATGGATTGGAAAACGTTCTGTAAAAATAGACTTTATGAAGTGTAAACCTTTGGCTTTTCACATCCATTCTCAACTCTGTCTGGGCCACATTGTGGATACATGTAATAACTTAAAACCATACTTGCAGTAACTAGATTTATAAAGAATGCTTGCCCTGCAATGACACTAGGAGCTTGAGATGAACCCAGATGTGGGAGTTTATTATACTGGATACAAGAAAGCAAGCGAGGAAAGTTCTCAGGTACAGTACAGAGTCTTTGGAGATGGTCTAGATAAAACAGTGAACCAAGGTAGAATGCTCAAAATGGTACTTACAAATTGACATGCAGCCAAACAGGTAACTTCAACTTCAGACAGGGTCACAGGTGAGTCACGATGATAAACAGAGGAGCAGGTTAGTATATCAAACTAAGTATTTTCAGTCATGTTTCCAGAGCATGCAGAGTATCATAGTATAACAGGTACGTTTCAAACAGGCAAGTAGATATGCAGTAAACTCAGGTTTCACGAAGTTACTTATCTTGCACATCTGGCACAGACCCTATACAAACAGGTGAGATTAACACAGGTGAGTAGATATGCCAGATTCACAGAATTCTCAGAGTAACTTATCTTGTATCTCCAGAACAGATTGTTGACAATCAGGTAAGTAATAAACAGAACGCCCTTATTCCACTGCAGCAGAGCAAAAGGGAAATCCAAGGTACCTACAACAAGGCCAGGCACAGACTGAGTGTGAGAGTGAGTCTTAAGTGCAAGTCTTAATGAGGTGATGATAAGCTGCAGGTGTGGGTGATTAAAACTCGGGAGAGTGAGAGCGGGTGACGTGACTGACCTGCGGGAGAGCCTGGTGTGGTCATGACATGCCCAAGCTCTTTTGTTTATGTGACTTTTTTTTCTTCTCAAAATTATTGAAATAACACTCCATGTCTTAGTATTGTACAATATATTTGACTGTTTTTAATGGTCAGCATTAGTCTTTTTATTTACAATTTATCTTTTTATTTTATGACACAGAGTACTAAAGGAATATAATCCCACTGAAAAGTTTCAGACAATTATTTCATCTATTCGTTTTCCCACATCTGATGCAAGTGGCTAGAGACATTTCTATATTTTATACTTTTGCTTGATATTACTCAAGCATATTCATGTATCCACATTTATGTACTCAACTATAATCAGAATATATTCATATACTTCACATTCATGAAACCAGCTTATATGGCATTATCATTGTATTAAGACTCCATGTATTCCTTGTATGTCCATCCTTTTCCTTCCATATATGTTCAATGTGTGTGTGTTAGAAGATTACTTCTTTAATGCTCGTTCTCTATCCTCATAAATTATTTGTTAAATGGTTTGTGCTTTCTGTGCAACATTCCTGTGAGAAGCTGTTTGGGACAAAGTATATACATTTTAGACTCTTAGTATATGAACTTGTTGCCCTTTTGACCTGATGAGGTTTCAGAGCTGAATTCAGAGAGCTTGGTGCTAACCTTATAGATGTTATTGTTTCAAGCAGTGTGCAGACAGGAGTCTTACACATACGCACATACAGGATAAGACACACTTGTGTTAGGGCTAGTGTTTCCACCCAGTACGTCAACATACAAGTCCACCTCAGCCTTCGCACTTCAGTGGGTCATAACAATATGTCCTGACACCTTTGAGTTAACTTCAAACCATGCAAGAGGGTATAAAGACCTTAAACATAACTTTTGGTTGTCAGAGAGACTAACCGCTCAGATCTGTGGCTCTCTGCACCTGACTTCCAACTTTGAGGCCTCATCTTACTATCCATACTTTAACTTTAACTTCTTTCATTTAATTCATTAGACAAAGACGAGACATATTATTGTTAGATTAATTCCAGTACTTAGTCCTTGGATATATCTTTAAGATATATCTACTTAACATTAAAGAAACAAACATACATTTTCTTTATTACATTTATTCTCACACTGTAAAAAAAAAAAAAAGCTGATTCAACTTTAAATTATAAGGCAACTTATCGCAAGCGCTTTTTTGAGTAAACCTGACAATCAGGGACTAAAGTCCACCCAACTTAAAATATTACATTAACATCACAAGTTGTCACAACATAAATAGTCATGTTTACCTAATAAATAACAGAACTAAATATTTTTGGTTTACTGAACACAAATAGGCCTATTATCTATAGGCATATAGACGGATTAATTACTTAAGTAGTCTAATTAAATTAAAGACAGACCATAACACGGGTCAAATAACTTTTAATTATTTAAACACTTTGTGGCAATGCACAACAACAACATTACAGTACCAAGTCTGTATGGCAGACTTTGCATTTTAAATTCTTTACTCTATGCATTTTACACTTAACTCCATGCATGGTACAAATGCATGTTAGAGAAATCCACAGTGTTAAGTACCATAATACGTTAGCTGTCTTGTGGCATGAGGCACATTTTCACATGTATTTAACATTTTTGGTTGATTTTTAAAGGAACAATTATGTGAAAACTACTGTATTGCATAATTTAACATCAACCTACGAGTTCCTCAAAACCAAGTTACTATTGTGTCCAAGAACCCAAAACAATTGAAAGCATCTGAGTAAACCACAAACATTACTCAGCTGTTATAAATGCACAGCACTTTTTTGTCAGAACAACATTGAAAATTGCAATGATATGCCTGTAATCCACTGACCTAGATCCTTGGACGTACCAGTGTCTACATAGAAATCAAACACAATTAATTCGACCCAAAAAAAAAAAAAAACTCTAGGAGAAACTCCAGCCTCAAGGGATAGTTCCCACAAAAACGACTAAAAAAACAATACTATTTTCTTTCAATGCATTCATTAATGTTAAGCATTCACTTGTTACAACCTTTGCCTTAAAGAGATAGTTCACACAAAAATGAAAGTTATTTTATCATTTACTCACCCCCAAATTGTTCTAAACCTGTGTGAATTTGGGGGTGAGTAAATGATGAAAGAACTTTCATTTTTGTGTGAACTATCTCTTTAAGGCAAAGGTTGTAACAAGTGAATACTTAACATTAATGAATGCATTGAAAGAAAACAGTATTGTTTTTTAGTCATTAACTATGAAAGTATAAAAGAAACAATGGCCACTGGAAGAACGTCATTCAGATGCATTTGTCCATTTAGCAAAGTTTAGACTTCAATGACTGCACTCTTGCAGAGCAGATGCCACCAAGATCCATGAAGATTTTTTGTATTACTTCAAAAGTATACTTAAGTTGTTTTGGATACTCCACGTTGAGTGCATACATGAGACCAAACAAGTATGCGAATGCTGCTGGCAGATCTGGAATGTCCTCAAGCACAATGGCCTCTTCCAGGATTATGGCCAGGTTGATCACATTTGGCAGTGATGTGACGGCAGCAACATCATCTTTGACCACAGTAAGAATTCCAATCTTTACACCTTTGGTGCAGTGGTCCACAGGATCAGTATCCTGGGAGAATAATGGGGTGGGGTAATTAATGGAAATGTACATTTACATATAACAATAATTATTATCATCATCGTTGTTGTGTAAGTAACCTGAATACATGTAAAATATAGTATAAAAAAAGGATTTAGAAATGGAAATGGTAATTCACCAGGCACATCTTGAGTAAACATGCTGGCTTCTCACGCAGAAAAATTGGCAATCCCTTAAGAGCTGTTCTTTTCCGATGTGAGGTAATGTCAGTCACCTAAAAATAAAAAATATATATTTTGTTTATAAAATCTGCAGATGCTCTATGACCTTATTATTAAAACGATTGAAACATTTCCCGTGTGCGAAATCAGTAACAAACACTGCTAAATTAGAGTAACTTTAGGCCGTCTATTTAGGAACAGCGCAAAATCACATGACAAATAACATACAGTCGATTATAAAAATGATTAATACCCACCGGTTATTTTAAAGAAAAGCTGGATTGATCAGGCACGACGACACCACTCCTTCACATCAGCATCGAAAAGGACCAAAAAGTGCGCGAAATCAGTAACACACTGTGAAATGAAATTAGGCCGTCAGTTTGTGAAGAACACAATTCGTTAAATATTTCAAATAATATACAGACGATTATAAAAATGATTAATTCACAGCGGTTATTTTAAAGAAAAGCTGGATTGATCAGACGACACCACTCCTTCACATCTGGAGTGATTACGTTACACCATCAGTTTGTAAAGAGCACAATACCTCTATATGACAAATAACATAGGCGATTATGATTAATACATACTAGTTATTGTGCAGGAAAAAATCGGATTGATTAGTCAGGACGCTGTCATCCACTTTTCACCAGCATCAACTTCTGGAAACCGCTGGCGCTGTCGTCGTCTTCTCACCTCCTGCATCAACTTTTTGAAACTCCGTGTTCAAGTAGCTTATGTCTCAAACTGCGCATGCGTTCAATGTACAAACTTCGCACGCGCTGACAAGAATCGCGAGATTCAATGAAAACGAAAACAACTTAGTAAGATCAACAAAACATTGCACATTTTTAACATTCAAAGAACTAATTTGTTGAATGAACTTAGTATCATGTATGAACACTTCCAATCAAAATATCTAAGTTCAATTTACTGTTTTATGTTTATTGGGAGGACTTTTGTAAGTTGGCTTTTTTACAGTGCATTAATTCATATCTTATTAATTTTACTAATTTCTGTACAAATAAAATGTGTTATTCCTGATACAAATTATCTGATTTATTGAAGTAATTTGCCATCTGCTGGATCTCATTGCATCAATGTCTATAGCTCATGAGGCTCCCCAACGGAAAAAACGATCTATTATGATAACATATATATTAGACTACACTGGTCTGTCACTGAGAAGTTTTGCATGCTAAATTTACTGAGAACACAATATATTATACAGACAATTGTTAAAAGTGATTGCTTGTTTTTATTTCTCTGAATTACTAGACATAGAGTACCTGTATTTAATTTTCACACAGATACAGTGATGGTCTGTTAGAGGAGGCAGGGCTGAGTCTTCTCAAAAGTTGTGATAAAATGATCAGTTCTTTTAGTGAATTTACCTGCTAACTTGCATGACTAAGATGGCAAATTCAATTCTCCTCCTGCATTAATAACCAGACATAGAGGAATTTTGAAACCAGATTGTTTTCAGTATCATGTTAGTGTGCCACCAAGTCTGCTTGTGATATGGTTAACACAACAAGTGTAGAGAGACTTTACAATTTTGCCAAAATATATTACAAAAACAAATAAAGACTTCTGTGAAGCCCATTATTATAATGCATTGTAAATGCATTATACATGCATTATACTGCATTCATAATAATTAACACACATTAAAATGTATTCAATAGAGTCCAGTCAAGAATCAGTTTGATAAAAAAAAACAAATCTAATAAATTATTGGGTGTGTTTGTTACATGTGTGATCAACATATATATATATATATATATATATATTTCAGAGAGTTTCTAACATATTTTAACCTTGTAGCTTTAAAAGTGTTTTTCATAATATCTCAAAATGTACATTGAATGGGTATTATTTTGTCCACATGTAATGTATATCATTTCCAGAATGAGTTGTATTGTCTTATTACAACAAAAACATATCTTATGGATGTTGATAAGAAGATATTTCGTGTCACTTAAAGGGACAGGAGCATATATATATTGCATTTATGCTTTATGTTATCTCAGACTGACACAATGTTCAGTGGGGGGCTTGGCGGGGGGCATGACATATGTTGCAGGGCTCCCTGTTCTTCTATTCTAATCTTTTCTATTTGCAAAAGTAATGTTTGGGAATCTAACATTTATATTTCCTATTGACACACTAAATCTGAAGATATAAATAACCATCTTAAGACAAATACTTTTGTGAAACATCTTATGTGCTTAAAACCTTTGCACAGTAATGTATGTATGTATATATATATATATATATATATATATATACACACACACACACACATTTCAAAACTTGTGTTTACTATGGAAAAAAAACATTGACGTGATCTGTGAAAGCTGAAATGCACTCAGGCAGGAATATTTGTAAGTCCAACTGGGGAAAGAAGGCAGTAAATCCATCCAAATCCATGCAAGTCTTTGTATTGGTATGGGAGTACTAAGAAGGGCTACAGAGCAAAATTCCCTTAGAAGATTATTCTGGATAAGCCTGTATGCTTTAGACTGTGTGCTTGGCAGTAGCTAGGCATAGAAAGAGATATATTGAATAAGACTTTTTTACCAGACTGACTTTTTCCCATCTCACTGATCTGCAGTCTGAATCTGCCAGTGGTTATTCAGTAGGTTTTGTATATTCAGCACCTGATTTTCTGGTGTAAGAAGTGTGGATGGGAACAGAAAAAGAACTGGGCCGCTGAATGAATCTGACGCTCTGTTTCATTTGTGGGAGTGAACTGTCATCGGGGGACCCACAAAGTATGGGCCCTCTTTCTCTCTCCCACTGTCTGTAGATGAAGGGACAACAGGAAAATTCTATAACTGCCTTTTCTGTATGACTCCTCAGTTTGTTTGTTTGTTTTTGTTTTATTTTCCCCAGAAAGAGCTTATAAGGCTTGGAATTTATTACCTGCAGTCTTGCTTATAAAATTCAATAAATTTTGTGTATTGCTGTTCTTCACAGTAATCTCTGAGGTTTAAGATTGCATAACAAGCAAAAAGTTAAAATGTCAAGGGTCAAATATACATATATTCATGATAGGTGCAATGAATCTAATCTATTCTAAAACATAATATTAATCATAATGCCAAATCTAGTTGTCTGGCTAAACCAGATTTATGCTCATGATACAATATATCTATAAATTATTTTTTGAGTGCATGTAATAAAAATAAAGCTGTTTATTTATTTGACTCATTACAGTATTCATTATTTGCTTAAATACTCACTGTAACATTTACCTTGTCTCGTTTTGCCCTTACCTCTTCTTTGCCCATTTTGTCCCTTTTCGTCTTCCGTAAGTTTTACTTTTGTCCCATTTTTAGCTCCACAGTCCCCTTGTTAGCACTCATGTTCTCTGTTATTAGTTTCACCTGCACCTGCCCCCTCTGGCTCTCGCGCTCGCTCACAATCACCAGAGTATTAGTTTCACCCGCACTCGTTCCTATCACTAGATTATTAGTCTCACCTGCACTGTTCGTTTTCCCCTATATATACGCTTCCCTTTCGCTTCACTCTTGTTGGTTATTGTTTAGTTACCCCTTCGCTTTGCCAGCTCTAGTATTTTGCTAGCTTCCCCTGTTTGTTCTACTCGCTGGTTTCGTCTCTGTGTGTACTGATTTCCCGGCTTCGACCTAACGCTCCCCTTGACTACGCTTCATTGGATTTGCCCCTTTGTTGTATACTGATTTCCCGGCTTCGACCTTACGCTCCGCTTGACCACGCTTCTCTGGATTCACCCTTTGTACTTTTGCCTGCTTTGCCAGTAAAGCTGTTTATTCTACATTGTGACTAACTCGTCTTGTGTGTGCAGGACAGAATAACCAACCTACAGAACAGTCACAATGGATCCCCCGGTGGGCCTTCACAGCTCACTAGAGCAGACCTGCACGGCACGTTCTGCACAAGGATCTACGGTTGGGAGACATGACCAAGCGCTCACGGCCCAGGGGCAGCAGGTACGTGCTATTTCTGATTTATTTCACCCTGTTCTACCTGTGTCTGTCCCTGAGCCCGTCGATGCTCCCAACGCATCCCCGAGTGCCGTAAGCCTTCAACCCCCGAGAGGTCTGGTGGCTCTTCGGACGCTTGCCAAGGGTTTTTTATGCAGGGCAGTGGTTATAGAACTATAAACCTTGCCCTTAACATTATGGACCCAGCGGCCCAACTTTTGGTTCTGCATCAGGGGAGTCAACCCTTGGAGGCTTATGTGGTGGACTTTTGTGCCCTGGCCAACCAGGTGAACTTTGATGAGGTGGCTCTGAAAGACATTTTTCAATGTGGGCTGAATGAGCCAACCTCATCGTTCATGCCTGGTGGTCGCTGCTCCCTCGACCTGGCTCAATTTATTGACCTCACCCTACTGTTCGCTGGTTCCTCATTTACTGTGGGGGAGGCAGACACTGAACCAGAATTCCACGCCACGGCCCCAGTCTCGAAGCCTGCCACGGCCCCAGTCTCGAAGCCTGCCACGGCCCCAGTCCCGAAGCATGCCACGGCCAGCGAGCCAGCGCCCATGCCTGCCATGGCCAGCGAGCCAGCGCCCATGCCTGCCACGGCCAGCGAGCCAGCGCCCATGCCGGCCAAGGCCAGCGAGCCGGCGCCCATGCCTGCCACGGCCAGCAAGCCAGCGCCTGTAGCCTCGACCGCCCCATGGCCATGCTCCCTGTTGGCCGAAGGAGAAAGAGAAGGAAGAGGGCCCCTTCTCCCCAGTCTCTTGTGCTCAAGACCGCAGAGGCGCCCTCAGAGTCTTCCACGGCTCTGCCGGCCGCTGCTCCACCCTCAGAGTCTTCCACAGCTCTGCCGGCCCCTGCTCCGCCCTCAGAGTCTTCCACGGCTCTGCCGGCCTCTGCTCCGCCCTCAGGGTCTTCCACGGCTCTGCCGGCCCCTGCTCCACCCTCAGAGTCTTCCACGGCTCTGCCGGCCTCTGCTCCGCCCTCAGGGTCTTCCACGGCTCTGCCGGCCTCTACTCGCCCCTCAGAGTCCTCCAGGGCTCCGCCTCTTGGTCCTCCCACGGCTCTACCCCAGAGACTACAGAGCCTGCCAGGTCTTCGCCTCAGAAACCTCCCACGGCGCCACCTCCCTTGGCTCCGCCTCCAGAGCCTTCCAGGTCTTCGCCCCTAAAGCCTCCTTCAGCTCCACCTCCAGAGCCTTCCAAGCCTCCGCCTCTAGAGCCTCCCACGGCGCCACCGTCATTGGCTCCGCCACCAGGGCCTTCCAGGTCTCCGCCTCTAGAGCCTTCTGCGGCACCACCTCCCTCTGCCCTGTCTCTTGGGCCCCCTATGGCACCGCCTCCTGAGCCCCCCGAGCCTTCCTCGGCGCCGCCTCCTCAGTCTCTCAGTGCCCTGCCTGCCGAGTCTCCCACGGCTCCGCCTTCCAGGACTTCGTCTCCCAAGTCCTCCACGGCCCCGCCTTTCACGGCTCCGCCCCCAGAAACCCCTCCTCACTTGGTTCTGTCAGCTCCCCCAGTAACCGTTCCTCTTCCCGGGCCTCCTGGCCCGCTTCCTGTCCTGTGGCCTCTTCCCTGGCCTCCTGACCCTGTCCGGTGGCCTCCTGACCCTGTCCTGGCCCGTGGCCACCTCCCAGGTCTCCTAGTCTAGTCCCTGTCCTGTGGTCACCTTCCAGGCCCCCGGACCCAGTCCCTGTCCTACAGACGCCTTCCAGGCCCCCTGACCCTGTCTCTGCCATATGGCTGCCCCCCAGATCTCCCGGCCATCCGCCTTTCCGCTATGTTCTCCATGACCTTGCCTTTTACTGCCTAATTGGCCCCATGGACTGTTTAATTTCCCTTTGTGCCCTCGTGGACCTTCTTATTGCCCCTCGTTGCCCCCTTGGACTGCCTGTCTGCCCCTCGTTGCCATTTTGGACTTCCTGCCTACCCTCTGTGCCTCTTGGACTGCCCTCTCGTTCTTGTGCCCCCCCCCGGTCTGCCTGTCTGCCCCTGGTGCCCTCATTTTGTTTTTGGGTCTTTGTGGGTTTTCTGTCCTGGGGTTTTGTTCGTTGGGATCGTCTGGTATCCGATCCCTTGAGGGGGGGGCTCTGTAACATTTACCTTGTCTCGTTTTGCCCTTACCTCTTCTTTGCCCATTTTGTCCCTTTTCGTCTTCCGTAAGTTTTACTTTTGTCCCTTTTTTAGCTCCACAGTCCCCTTGTTAGCGCTCATGTTCTCTGTTAATAGTTTCACCTGCACCCGCCCCCTCTGGCTCTCGCGCTCGCTCACAATCACCAGAGTATTAGTTTCACCCGCACTCGTTCCTATCACTAGATTATTAGTCTCACCTGCACTGTTCGTTTTCCCTATATATATATATATATATATATATATATATATATATATATATACGCTGCCCTTTCGCTTCACTCTTGTTGGTTATTGTTTAGTTACCCCTTCGCTTTGCCAGCTCTAGTATTTCAGCTAGCTTCCCTGTTTGTACTACTCGCTGGTTTCAGTCTCTGTGTGTACTGATTTCCTGGCTTCGACCTAATGCTCCCCTTGACTACTGCGTCATTGGATTTGCCCCTTTGTTGTATACTGATTTCCCGGCTTCGACCTTACGCTCCCCTTGACCACGCTTCTCTGGATTCGCCCTTTGTACTTTTGCCTGCTTTGTCAATAAAGCTGTTTATTCTACATTGTGACTAACTCGTCTTGTGTGTGCGTGACACTCACATATCTCACAGAGTTTGAACTAAGTTTAATTTGACAAAATATTTGGTAAACCACATTTAATGGATTTCAGGATTTATAAAATTAGACAATCCTTCAAGGGTAGAATTTTCAGTGAACTTTCAATGTATTTTCATTGCCAAACACTGCATGTTATTAATTTAGTTGCTGAGAATATGCAACATTAATATGTGAACATCCTCTAAGGTCCATTGCTAAATTAAAACAGTTTCTCTCACAGAAGGACTTGGAAATAGTGATTCATGCTCTTATTACATTCCGGCTGGACTACTGCAACGCCTTATATTTGGGTCTGTCTCAATCTTCTTTTTCACATCCTCAAGTTGTCCAAAATGCAGCAGCTATACTTCTAACGGGTACCAAAAAAGAGAGCATATTACCCCTGTTCTCGCTTGCCTACATTGGCTTCCAGTAAGCTACAGATTTAAATTCAAGGTTGTGCTGTATGTTTATAAGGCCTTGCATGGTTTAGCCCCTCAGTACATTGCTGATTTACTTCAACAACATTCTGCACCTAGGTCTCATTGATCATCAAATCAGTTACTCCTCTCTGTTCCTCGTTCCCGTTTGAAAAAAAGGTGATCGGGCATTTATGGTTGCGGCCCCCATGTTGTGGAATGCACTCCCATTTGTTGTTAGGTCTTCTTCCTTATTGCCTATAATTAAATCTAGATTGAAGACACATTTTTTCTTTTTAGCCTATGTTGTTGTTTGAGAATTATAGGAATTTTATGTGTAGGTTTTACAATGTTTTATTAATTTGTTATTTTAAACATTTTAGAAGTTCTATTTTATTCTGTTATTAATGTTTGTAAAAAAATGTTCAGCACTTTGGTTACAATCTATCAGCTGGAGCACCATGAATCATTTTCCAGTCTTTTTCTAGTTGTAACCTGGGTGGATCAAAAGCAGTGACAAGAAATTCTAGCACAATATCTGCAGCCAGCGGATTCTGGTCCACCTCTCCTGCCTCACGTGAGGCCTATCTGTCACCTCAGTGTTCCCATGCTATCCCCCTTGCCTCCTTGAGCATCTGGTTCTATCTCCATGGGGAAGCAGGCATGACTCCATGCCACCTCCCAAGCCATGCCACGGTCACGGCCACTGCCATGATATAAATTTATATCATATTAACTTTTCCCAGGCAGCACCAGGTGCTCAATTAGGAGACAGGCCCAGGGCCAAAAGCAAGCCAAAGCAATTCAATAAATCACTCTCCATTAGGGGCCAAGTGGCCCCTTCTAGAGCTGTTCTCTGCCATGTTTTCCTGGTGCCAAAGGGTCACTCTAAATTCAGCTGTCACATGAGAAAAAGAATAGAAACAAGAATATACATTAATGCTCTATATGAATACCCAATTCTTATTGGCTGGAATACTTGTGTTAAAACCGTTTAATGTACAGGTAGTTTCAGCCAATTTTAATCACGTTCTATACTAATTCACCTTCCCAGCTCTCCTCCATAGATAGAGTTTTATGCTTCTTTTCAATCAACATCTGAACGTGGATATAGTGGAGCAAGTCTGATGAGTCTCAGAGCCGGAATTAACAGTCACATCACAAAAAACAACATCATCAAATCATCCAGTGCTGTCTTCAAATCAACTGCGAAGCGCTACAGGAAAAAAAAAAAAAAAACTTTACTTGAATTACTATAAATGTTATCTAAATTGCAATGCTGCTCAGCACACCCACTAGAGGGCTTGCTTGATCACACAACACTGACTGAAGCACTGAATTCAGACTGTTTGTAAAACGCAGAAATCAATGACAGCTGTAAGTAATCAATGCTGGCAAGTGACCATTGTATAAGCAGGATACACCAGGACAACGTGTGCATTAAACAATTAAAATGCCCTTCGAGGAGGCTTCGTGTAGGGTGGTTCTTTGCATCCACGTTGTTGTTTAACGCATACCTAGCCATGTATTATCCCTTACAAAAATGCATTAAATATATTATATTTTAACCAAGTCTAAATAATTGTGTAGTGTAAATGTCACTAACTTCTTAGTATTTATTTTAGTACATGATTAATCAAGAACACAAAAGGACTAAATAAAGAGTGTAAAGCCCTTAAATATCACACAGGAAATTGACATGTTGTTCTGAATGTTCATGTACCCTGAAATTGACTGTTGACCATTTACTGACAAGCACCCCATCAGACATTTTTGCATCAATTCAAACATGATCACCTTATCCTTTGGCGCTACAGATATAAACCATGGTGAACTTAATTCGGAGGTTACATTTTCACTCTAAAATAAAATTTTTACTCCACAGATGGTAAGGTTTAGTGTTGGGTTTGAGTTAGGGGCTAGAGTTAATACAATTCCTACTGACTGTTTTAACCCTTACAAAAAATCAAGAGTTCTGGCAAACTATACCCACAAACTTGCCACAAATTTGTCACTCATTATTTTCAGATGCAAAGGAGCTTGTGATTCGCTACAAAAGTTGCCAGGAGTTTGCGGCTCTTCACTGGTAGTGGTGCTCCTGTAGCAAACATTTGGCAACAATGGACAATTATCCGCAAGTGTGCTGCAAAGCTCATTTGTATGTGAAAATAATCAGTAATATTTGCAACAAGTTTGTAGCAGATTTGCAAGGAACTCTAGATTTTTGTGAGGGAAAAAATGTACAACTAAAAATACTTTTGGCACTCATACGTTCAACAACAATACTAGTTTTGGCTACCAGGCCAAGGGCTGTGGTTAAAATTTTGATAAGCTCAATTTCAGCAGCAGAACTTTTGAACTAGTGTCGCCAAATTAATTCATAGTGCGATCAGTCTGTTGCAGATGTGTTTCTGTAGCATGAACAGTGAAAGCAAAGAAAAACAAACTTGATTGATGATTTAAAATTATAACGAAACACTGTCAGCTAAAATAATTCTGCTGAATATTTACAAAAACACAATATTTTCAACCAAGACAATGATAATTTAGCCTAAAAAAATAGCAAAAGTTTCACTTAAAAAAATAACCGAACATATGGGCTTTTAGTGCCTTATAGTCGCAACTGCAAGATTGACACGTGACAGTGGTATTTACAGGGTAAATGTTCAGGACACAGCAAATGTGGTAAACTCCTAATTTTGACTGAGACATTAATGAAACACTTATACTGGGATACATAAATCAAAAAGTTAAAGAAATAGTGGGTTTATTCATGAGCAACCCACATATACTCCCATAAAAGTAATCAGAAGTCTTATTGTCCCCTCTGACATGGGTATAGGCTTTTTATAGGCTCACACTGACAGCCTCAGACATACTCTTTCCAGTCTAACTTCCTACACTATTAGTAATTGAAACCAGTGCTGCTATAAGACATCAAACTGAGCTTTATATTTTATAATTTCAAACCACTCACCACCAGAAAGCTGGATTCAGTTGGTAATTGTACCTGACAAAACAGGATTGTTCATTTGAAACTCTTCACAATTTACCTAATGGAAGTCAGCTGCTGCCGTTTCCTGTCGAAAACGATCTGAATGTTGTTCCATGCAGACCTCTTCCAAGTAAAACAGGCTGACCTGTCAGATTGGGAATGATGGAGAGAGAGGAATTTATGTAGGCGGGGGAGGATTGGGGAAAGGGAGGGGTGCACCATTACAGAATATTAATTTTAACTTGGGAAATGTTTAGACTGTTATTCTACCCTTTTAACTCTGCTGTGCAGACTAAATACTCTGGAATGTGGGTGACATATTTTGCCATCTCAGACCAACAGCACTGATTCAGATTACAGACAGAAATGGCCATGTCATGGTTCGAGAGAAAGGGTAAAATTAAGCTACACAATTTGTCAGGGAAATAGGCCAAAATAACACAGTGATCGATCAATCTGTCTTTCTGTCTGTCTGTCTATCTATCTAAATAAAACATTATAAATCTATCTAAATGAAACATTATAAAACATAAAATAATTTATCTAATGCTAAATAAAACTTACATTATTGACAGTATTTACTGTGTGATTATTAGATACCCAAATAGCAGACCAACACTGAATCAACATTGAATCAATGTTAATGCATCAACCAAACTATCATTGAATCAATGTTGAAATTGACGAGAAAGATCTGAGGGTACGAGTAGGTGTATAGATGTGAAAAACATCATAGAGTTATGAGGGAATAAGATTATTTAAGGCCTTGTATGTAAGAAGCAAGATTTTGAAATCAATTTGGTACTAAACTGGAAGCCAGTGCAAATGTTGAAGAACATGTGAAATGATTCATGCAGCTGAGTTCTGAACCAGCTGCAGTTTATGAAGAGGTTTAGAAGGAAGACCAGAGAGGAGAGCATTGCAGTAATCAATACATGATGTAACCAGTGTATAATTAAGAATGGCAGTGCTGTTCAATGTGAGAGAGGGATGAAAATTATGAATATTGTGTAAATGAAAGTATGAAGAGCGAGTTATGTTATTGATATGGGTTCAAAGGATAAGGTGCTATCAAAGACACCCAGACTTATAACCTGTGAAGGAGAAGCAGTGGACTGAGAAAAATCAGTTTTTACCAAAATAGATTTGGTGCCTACAAGGAAAATTTCAGTTTTACCACAATTTAATTTGAGAAATTTAGATGAGAACCAGTTTTTAATTTCAGAAAAACAGCTGGACAGAGAGGGCGGAGGAAGATAAGAAGTGTGCTTGGAAGACAGGAAGAGCTGGGTGTCATCTTGGTGACTTTAAAAGGTATAGAGCTTAAAATAATTTAACAGATTATGATAAAGTTAAACAGATTATGATTGACTTAAAACAATTAGATGGAATTGTTCATTAATAAAGCAGAATGTAACTGCCAGGAGAATAGTCTGGAAAAACAACATAACAAATGCAACCTGCATCTGCAAAATGGAAGTAAATGCAAATGGAAACTGACCAACAAAGACAGAAAGACCACAGTAATACTGTTTTGAGAATGTAGACGAGGGCAGACAAGGAGTGGGTCTATAAATGGGTTCTTTATTGAAATCAAAGTGAAGACAGGACAATTAGGAACAAAAGAAAAACATCCACGGGGGGACAAAACTGAAACCAAAACACGAACACAACGGAGAAACACGGAACTAGGGAAACACGGAACTAGGGAAACACGGAACTAGGGAAACACGGAACTAGGGAAACACGGAACTAGGGAAACACGGAACTAGGGAAACACGGAACTAGGGAAACACGGAACTAGGGAAACACGGCAGAACAGGCACAGCGCAAACATGGAACCATCAACATTCAACGAACGACAAGGAGTGGAGAACAAACAGGGTTTATATACACAGACACTGGAGGATCACAAACGACAAACAGGTGCAAACAATGACACAATGATGGCAGTGATGAGATCTGGGAATTGTGGGAAGTGTAGTTTTTAGACAAAGACAAGTGAAACACGGGGCAGACAACAAGGAAATCGTGACAAATACAGACTGAAACATTACCACTTTTCAGGACTTTCCAGGAGCTTTTCAAGGAATAAAGCTTCTGATGTGAAAAGGATGGTATTAAACTCCTCATTAAATATACACACTGATAAACTTAGGGGTTTTCACCACAAGTGTCACAGCAAAGACAAATTCTGTGGCCTCCTTTTAATTGATGTTGTAAGGCATACAAATAGGAAGTTAGAAAGGCACAATGTCCTAAAATTTTGACCTGTAGTAGTGTATAATTGACAGAAGGTGGGTCCTAAATATTTGGAAATGTGAATATGTGTTACAAATGAACCAACTAAGTGCAACTTGAAATTTGATAAAATGTATATGTTGAAGTTAAAACCTGCTGAATTTAAATTTAAGACTATTTAATGACTTTTAATATAGACATTTTCCTTTTAAACACCTTCAGACACACTGGGGGACTGAATGGAAAAGCAAGGTGAAAAGATTAAAATTATTTGAGTAAAAAAAGAAAAGAAAAGTAAGGTGGATAATAAACTAGAATTAAAATGGTAAAATAAGAAATTCGTAAGAAAAAGTATTCTCTCAAATATTTCCCATGGCTCGACAATAAGGACTGCTAGATGGCCCAGGGCAGTGAGAGAAATTCGGGCCAATTGCTAGAACTGTCACTTGCCCGATCGGGCCAGTGCTGCATTTATAACATTAGTGGTAGCTTACAACAAGCGAGAAAGCACAACTATTACACTGATCGAACGAAGTCTTCTAACCGACGAGCGAGCGCGAGTATATTTAGCTCGCAAAGACGCATTATATACTAGATGCGCCAAGGCACAGTCGCATTTTAAGTATCCCCGCACATTCTGGTTCACAGTGCGCGTAATCCCACATTTTTCCGCTTTTACGTGTTTTTGTAATCCACACATTGGAGAACAATAAATCTTTCTTTTTTCATTGGAGCAAAATAATAGTTTCTTTCTATAGGACTGAAAATCAATGTCTCTCCATGCATAATGTCTCATCATCATCTCTCTAAATAGAGCATATAATGTTTAAAGTGCATGCGCTCTTGTAAAGGGACAGAGCGCTAGTTTTATTCCCACTGTCACTTCGGACACAAGTTCAGCCAGTGTTTCGGTCAGTTTAAAATAAGCAATGTCTTGAAAGGGAAAGCAGTTTAAAAAAAAAACACTACGTCAACAACTGCTATGATACACAGCCTTAAGTTTTCATAACCCTCTCTGCTGTGTTTTAGATACCTCCCTATTAAACACACTGATGAGTTCAATCGGGTGTTTTAATTAGTGAGACATCTAAAACTTTCTTGGAGGGGGGCCTGAGAAATGGTGTTTAGAAACACTGCCTTAATGCATTCTACTTTTTACTGTTGCAGCTTAATTTAAAAAAGAAAACAAAAACATCTTACTTCCCTTTACAAAAAAAAAAAAAAAAAAACAAAACAAAAAAAAAAAAAAAAAAAAAAAAAACAGATTGTATTAACTTTCAGATGTTATGATATATATTTTTTAAATTCCTTAATTACTTACCTTTTATTATTTGCCCTGATTCGGGAGATTCCATTCCCTGACCTTTAATAAAAATTAAAAAAACTAATAAAGGATTAACTAATATACAACACCTTTCACAGGCATCAGTTATCAGTAATTCATTCTTACCATATTATATTAGTTTAGATTAGAATAGATTCAACTATATTGTCATTGTGCAGAGTACAAGTAAAAAGACAATGAAATGCAGTTTGTGTCCAACCAGAAGTGCCAAAAAGCAGAAAAGTGCAATGTGATAATCAAGTATAGACAGGTGGTGCATAGGCAGGTACAGAAATATATTGCAGTGTTATAAGAGCAGAATAAATATGGCTATGTAATATGAACAGTGTATGAACAACATGTACAGTATGTACAGCTATGTGCAATGTGGTAACATTATAAGAGCAGTAAGAATAAGTGTATGTACAGGATGAATAGTATGACAAGTAGGAGAATATGGCTATGTATAGGTGTAATTACAGTATGTACATTTAAATAAATAATAGAACAGAATGGGTGGGATAGGGTAGTGTCCGGGGAGGGGGCAGTCAATTCAATTGTCACCGGGATGCAGAGCTAGTGTTCAGTAGTGTGACAGCTGCAGGAAAGAAGCTTCCTCTGAACCTGCTGGTACGGGTGCGGAGAAACCTGAAACGCCTCCCAGAAGGGAGAGGGGTGAACAGTCTGTGGTTGGGGTGGGAACAGTCTTTGATGATGCTGCACGCCTTACGCAAGCATCGCTTACCCTGGATGGCCTCGATGGAGGGGAGCGAGGAACCGGTGATGCGTTGGCCAGTTTTCACCACCCTCTGCAGTGCTTTCCGGTCATGGGCAGAGCAGTTGCTATACCAAACTGAGACACATTTGGTGAGGATGCTCTCGATGGTGCAGCGGTAGAAGTTCACCAGGATCTGAGGAGACAGGTGGACCTTCTTGAGTCTCCTCAGAAAGAAGAGACGCTGGTGAGCCTTCTTGATCAGGGTAGAGGTGTTGAGGGTCCAAGAGAGGTCCTCAGAGATGTGGATACCCAGAAACTTGAAGCTGGTTACACGCTCCACCTCAGTCCCATTGATAGAAATGGGAGTGTGTGCCAGCTTTAGACTTCCTGAAGTCCACAATTAGCTCTTTGGTCTTTTTAGTGTTGAGAGCCAGGTTGTTGTCAGTGCACCACGATGATAGGGGCTGGACCTCCTCCCTGTAGGCCATCTCATCGTTGTTACTGATGAGACCAATCACCATAGTGTCGTCTGCGAACTTGACAATGGTGTTAGAGCCATGTACAGGTGTGCAGTCATAGGTGAAGAGGGAGTAAAGGAGAGGGCTCAGCACACATCCCTGTGGTACACTGGTGTTCAGGGTGATGGTTGAGGAGGTGTGGTTAGCTAACCTAACAGACTGAGGTCTGTTGGTTAGGAAGTCCAGAATCCAGTTACAGAGGGAGGAATTGATGCCCAGTTCACTGAGTTTGGTGATCAGTTTGGAGGGGATGATGGTGTTGAATGCTGAACTAAAGTCAGTGAACAGCATTCTCACATACTAGGTGTTGCTATTGTCAAGGTGGGACAGGGCAGAGTGAAGTGCCGTAGAGATGGCATCCTCTGTGCTCCTGTTCTGACGGTAGGCAAATTGGAAGGGGTCCAGTGAGGGTGATAAGCAGGTCTTGAGATGGGCTAGGACCAGCCTCTCGAAGCACTTCATAATGATGGGGGTGAGTGCAACTGGACGGAAGTCATTAAGGCTTGTTGCATTGGAGTGTTTTGGCACCGGCACGATGTTTTAAAGGTTTTAAAGCATGTAGGGACAGCTGCTGGTCTAGTGACAGATTAAATATGTCAGTCCAAACCTCAGTCAGCTGCACAGCACAAGCCCGGAGTACA
This sequence comes from Xyrauchen texanus, assembly GCF_025860055.1. Taxonomy (NCBI): domain Eukaryota; kingdom Metazoa; phylum Chordata; class Actinopteri; order Cypriniformes; family Catostomidae; genus Xyrauchen; species Xyrauchen texanus. The sequence goes on from NC_068276.1 coordinate 41,373,330, forward strand.
CGTGCTGGGAAACCAGCAGGACCAGCAGCCTTGCGTGCATTAATCCTGCTCAGTGCCACACACACATCGGTTGAGGAGGGTGTGAGGGGCTGGTGAACTGCAGAGACCATAGCCTTGATGGCCACTTCCTTGTTGTCCCTATCGAAGCGGCCATAGAAGTGGTTCAGCTCATCAGGCAAGGAGGTGTCAGTGACAGGGGGGGTGGAGTTAGTAGCTTTGTAGTCTGTGATGGCCTGGATGCCTTGCCACATGCGTCGGGGGTCAGAGTTGTTCTTGAAGTGATCCTCAATCCTTAGCTTGTGGTTGTGCTTGGCTTTTTTGATGCCCCTATTCAGGTTAGCCCTGGATGAGCTATAGGCTTAAGCATCACCTGATCTGAATGCAATGTCTCCTGCCTTCAGCAGGAGTCTGACCTCACTGTCATGGCTTCTGATTAGGGAAAGTGGTAATCCGTTTGAGAGTGGTGACATTGTTGATGTTTGAGTTGATGCAGTCCAGAACGGAGGAGGCATATGAATCAATGTCCGTGTGGGAGTCGTGGGTGGCCTGAGTTGCGAACACTCTCCAGTCAGTGTTTCCAAAACGCTGCTGAAGTGCAGAGTCAGCTCCTTCTGGCCACACTTTGACTGTCCTTATTGTTGGTTTCACACATTTGATGAGTGCTAAATACTTGGGCAGTAGAAACAAAGAGAGGTGATCTGAGTGTCCTAGATGGGGGAGGGGAGCAGCTTTGTATGCATCAGCTATATTTGTGTAGACTTGGTCTAAAATCGTTTCTCCTCTTGTGGGGAATGATACATTTTTATGGAATTTAGGCAGTACAGTCTTTAAATTCGAGTGGTTGAAGTCACCCGTGACAGTGTCGGCTTTACGATACAAATAATAGTTTAATTTTAAACTCAATCAAAAGACAAACACACACATATGACAGACATGTCCGTAAACGATCTCTCTCTCCCGCACGATCCTCTGCAGTCGACCTTTATCCCTCTCGGAGGCTTGATTAATACAGGACCGGTGTGTATGATCATGACCCGGCCCTGCCCTCCGCCCTGCCACAATATGATAGGTTTGTGTGAGAAAAAGGTCAAAGCTTCAAAATGTTGGCACCCATTCACTTGCATTGTATCAACCAAAAGAGCTGAAATATTCTTCTAAAAATCTTAATTTGTGTTCTGCTAAAAAAAAAAAGTCATACACATCCGAGATTGCATGAGGGTGAGTAAATTATAAGAGAAGTTTCATTTTTATGTGAATTATTTCTTTGAAGCCTGACGTGGCCCCTGTACCAAAAAACTGTTCTACCCCCTCTATTGTGTGGGACATGACGCACCAAGAGACCATGTTTTTTTGGGGGGGGGGTTATATATATATATATATTTTTTAATTACTTGCATTGTTTGAACATATTTTATGCACAACAATAATGTTCTATCAGCATTAAGGGAAAATTTAGACCCTACACATAAACAGATTTTTAGGTAATTGTTTCATACATTATGATATTGGAAATAACAATTTCATCATCATTTCTGTAATCATGTTGCCCTTTTATTTATTTTTTCCATCAGAATAATGTAGTGTTTACAGTATCATAGATAAGTGATTTATTTTAAAAGCTGTCAATCACAAACACCTTTAAAATCACTATATGTTTTTTCTTTCTGGCAAACATCCATAAAAGGGACTTTAAATTAAGGCATGTGTGCTACATTGTTAAATTGGAGTTTTTATTTTAAAGGGGCATAGCTTTCGCAAACTCACAACTCAAGTACTTTTCAAGTACTTTTAAATGAGCTACTCTTTTTACTCTTACTTGAATAGATTTTCGGACAGGTACTTTTACTCTGCTCATACTACATTTTTTAAGATGTAACAGTACTTTTACTTGAGTATTATTTTCCAGTACTCTTTCCTCCCCTGGCATTAACCCACCAAGCACTTTAGTTTATCATGTTCAACTCTTTATTTCTTGCAGCTCAGATGTCCTGTCTCCTCAAAATACTATGACTGATTTTTAACAAGGTTTTATTTAACAAGGCTTTTCTGGTTCTAAAACATTGTCAGTACATTATCTTGCAGTGTTATTTACTTCTTGCTATATTTTCATCTGCAGTAGCCTATGTTTTATGCAGAAATTATGTGCATATTTCCATGTTGTTGTTAACATTATTATAATAATAAAACACTTCACAAATGTTTGTCAGTAATTTCATTGACAGAATTTGTCAGTGTGTCTGGAAACATTGTAACCCATGCAGACAGACCATGATTAAAATCAGTTGACAATTGTAAAGCTTTCAGACAATGTTTGGCTAAACCATTTAATTATTGTCCAGCTGTTTACTGATATTTAGTTGTGCTCAATATACAAATATAGCTATATTAAAAGACTTTGATGTTCTGGATTATATTTAACTGACACAAAAGAGGCTTGGTTCAATAAACAATACAAACTATTTTAAAAAAGGTTTCATATTATATGATATTTTACAAAGTGTTCATTGTTCCTTGTTCAAAAACGTACTTTGTAAAGGATTGAAAGACAGTCAAGATGTAATTTGTCCACACTTCAGTCTTACATATTTTTCCTCTCCGTGAATGTGCAAGGAGAATGTCTTCATTTCTGAAATAATCGTACACTTTTTTTGGTGAAAATAAAATAATGGTGAAAGTGTGAATAAGACTATGGGCTCTATTTTTGGGACTGTGTTCTACACACAACCAATTAATTCTGAAAATATTGTGGAAAATGATATCCTGGCCTGGAAATCTATTTTGGAGCCATTTGATGAAACAAAAATTTATGAAACATGTGTTAAACTTTGTAGAGGCCATGGTTGGCCAGTTATAGCAATGCTTATATTTACAATTGCTGGTGAAAGAAGTTGAAGAGTTTAAAATGTTTGGATTTTTATTTTATTTTTTTTATTATTATTATATTTTCATTTTGTTTAAAGTGTTATTATAATTTATAAATATTTTTGTTTTAAAATGTTCATGTTTCAATTAAATAATTTTAATTTTAAAGCAAAATCGACTGGTAGAAGTGAAAGCAAGCAACTGACGAGGGTTGGGTTTCCTGAAAATGCTGCAACTTAAGTTTTACAGTCATCTTAACTAACCTTTCCTGAAGCTCCAAGATGATGGTTAGTAACAGTAAAGTAGTACTTAATATCTAAATTGCATTTCCCAAAAGCATCATTATCTAAGTAGTTCATAAAAATATTTGTAAATTAATGAGAGCTTTGAACCTATCCTAAGTCCAGTAAGTGCAACTTAAACGTATAGTATCTCTCTGGCATCTTTCACACTTTATAAAATATATTGGGAAATGTAATAAATTGCAATAATATATTTTGATCATTGGAAAGCCATTGTAAACTATTTCAGAGGATAAAATAAGTGTTGATACAATCACTATGAAATCAATAGAAGACATATAGTATGTGAGTAATGTGACTATGTAGTTTGAAACTTAAATAAATATGCCTGAATAAATAGTTAAAATATGTTTAAAAAAAGGAGATTAAGAGTGAGAGTGTGCAATGTGAGTTTCCCTCTCTCTCTTCCTCCTCCTCCTTCTCGTTTCTCCAATGGTTAGTTCATATTGGCTCTCCTACAGTCTATTACATGACAGTAACAAATTGCATGCTGCATAATGGCAGTAACGCTACAAGTACAGTACATAGTCTTTAAGGGAGGAAGTATTGAACTACTCATAGACCTGTCTAAATATTAATAGATCATCTAGTTAGCGTTAAATAGATAATCTATTAATATTTATTTAGGTCTATGAGTAGTTCAATACTGATGCCTGTCATTTGAATCCTTTTCTGGGTGCATTTGTTCAGTTTCCAGACTTAAGTAACAAAACTTTAGGATACTTGATTCACCTTATGCACATTCACGTTGCTTTCACTTTCATTAATATCTATGATTTAGCATCAATAGCCTACATCTGAATCTACATACTAAAGCTATCAGTATATCTTTTATTAAATTCTGTAATAGTTATTACATTTCAGCACCTCGACAAGGTTACAAACAACTTTCATGAGTATTTCCACATTTTCATGTAGAGAAGACAAACTCCTGAACATATATTGGCCAATGTAACCAGAAAACCACCAGTTTAATTACAACATTATCGGAAAACTCAGCCATTGCTAGTTATTTTACGATGGAGTAATTTCCTATACGTTTGTGCTGGACCGTTTATATGCAGGTCCATGCTGTTCTGTTTCAATCTAATTTTGTGTCGGTAAGGAAGTACTTGTGTCAGCTTATGATTCAAGTTTGCAGTTATGCTGATTTAACATAACATAATGCTTGCTGTAGCTTTTGTTAAAATATTAATCAATATAAGTACTACCGTTTGCAAACAATTGATCCATGTCCAGTATTTATATACTGACTGACAAAATCTACTGACAGTGTTAAATGTACAGTTCAAGTTATCAAATTAATAATGGATTTTTTATAAAATGCTTGAATTGTTAATCAAGAATGAATATTTATTAAAACAGTAAAAGATTATTTCACATTATTTGACATTAATTACACATAACCTAATTAATATTCACGAGTCAAATGTTTTTGTCCCAACCAATTTTTAAAACAAAATGATGCCCATGTATCGGCATCACACACAATGGTGATCCTTTGCTAATTTTAATGGCTTGACCTTTCAGTCTTAGTTACAGAAATTCAAAGCAAAATAATTAAACAGAATATCATGGCAGATACCAAACTGTGGCAGGGCGGAGGGCGGGGCCGGGTTGTGATCCTACACACCCGGTCCCGTATTAGGCTAATTATGCCTCCATGAGGTTTAAAGGCTGACTGCAGAGGGCCATGCGGGAGAGAGAGAATTACGGGCATGTCCGTCATGTGTGTGTTTGTTTATGCTTTTGGTTTGAGTTTAATTAAATATTATTTATGTTGTCAAGCCGGTTCTCACCTCCTCCTTGCCCATCCTTTAACTGTGTTACACTGGTTCCGAAGCCCGGGAAGGAGGAGGGATACGCCGTAGTAGAGTTCTCGCCACTACCGTCCACCCCAACGGAGCAGCCGAGGAGCCCAGCCGCCTGGAAGACGATGGCCGGCGACCGCGAGGGGAGAAGGGGCTCCTAGCCGACCGCCTGGAGAGGTCATTGCCGCTGCCAGGGGCGCAGGAGTCACCTACTAGCCGCTGAAACGTGGCGGGGTTTAAGACCGCCGACCGCGAGCGGGGAGGGGCTCACGGGCGGCCGCCTGGAGCGAGAGAACCGCTGCCAGGGGCGGGGGAGACCCCTTCTGTTCCCCGAGAACACGGGCGGGTATCAGCCTGCCAGAGGCTGAGGACTGCTCGGATCCCAGAGAGGCAGTCGCTGTCCAGCCTAGAGGGTGGAGGAGTGGCCGAGGAACAAGCTACGGCGTATCGGAGAACTGGCGATTTTTTTTTTCATCTCTCTCTTCTCTCTCTTTCTCACTGTCGCTCTGCATTGGCCTTTACCCTCTTTTAAATTTTACAGTGTTTTGGGGTGTACTACACTGTTACAGGAAGTACCCCCCATTTTAATGATTTCTGTTTCCCTCCACTTGTCCCCTCCCTCGTCCAGGTAGATGGGGAGGACCTGCCTGCAGACAGCGCAGAAGGCGCGCCCTCCCCCAGGGAAAGGGGGAGGGATGTATGTCAGGCCGGGGCTCCCCAGCCTGAGAGAACGAGGGAGGAATGTGGCAGGGCGGAGGGCGGGGCCGGGTCGTGATCCTACACACCTGGTCCCGTATTAGGCTAATTATGCCTCCGTGAGGTTTAAAGGCTGAGTGCAGAGGGCCGTGCGGGAGAGAGCGATCGTTAGCGGACATGTCAGTCATGTGTGTGTTTATGTGCTCTTTGAAGTTTCTCATTAAACTATCATTTATATCGTCAAGCCGGTTCTCGCCTCCTCCTTGCCCATGCCTTTAACTGTGTTACACAAACTAAACAGCATTTCACATTGTGATAACATGGTTTACTTCACATGTTGAGTGTAATTTACATATTAATGACATTTACATTTTGGGTTTCTGAAAGATAAGAGAAATCATTAAACTCATGAAACAATTGTAAGCTAATGCATATGATTTTAAGGAGTGAAGAATTTAGACTTTGTGACTCTTCCTGTCCTGAGTCCCTCTTATCTCTGAGTGTCCTCTGCAACAGAATAATGTTTTTACACACACACACACACACACACACACACACACACACACACACACACACACACACACACACACACACACACACACATGTTGTGTTTCCATGTTTTATGGGGACTTTCCATAGACATAATGTTTCATAATACTTAATAATATTTTAGATAAGTAGAAATTATTTCATTCTGCAAACAAGGTCATAAAAAAAGAATGTGGTTACTATTTTTTCTCTATAAATTCTCTTCTATAAATCTGTCTTTAAATTTGAAATTATATATATTGCTTTATACTTTATGAAGGAGGTCCCTCACAAAGGTATTGTCATATTTGGGTCCTTGTAATCGAAAAGTTTAAAACCCCCTGAAGTACAGAGTATAGAATGAGAACCATATAGTCCTGTATTTCAGCAAGCCATGCAAGCCATCTGCACCATGAATGAAGGAGACCACACAAAATATATAGCCTATAGCATTCAGTGCTAATACTATACAACCAGTATGGCCTCTGTAGATCACAAAGAGGAGATGCTTAGAGCATTATTAATGTAGCTACTAATCCAGACTTGCTAGACAAAAAGCTATTTCATATTCATGATTCCTGGGAAATTAATTCAATCAAACAGAATCATCCTTGGACACTGTAAGCAGTTCAAATAAGGTTCAATACTATCCAAACAGCTTTAGGAAATAAATAAAGTAAAATGAGTGTTAAACAACTAACAACCATTTATACTGCCTTTCTTGTCTTCTGTTTTGTTTTATGTTCCACTGTTGGGTATTGGGAATAGAGACATCGACTGGCCACGCTTGACTGAATCTGTCACTATTATTGTATTTATTTATTTACTTTTCCCTCTCGTTGGCCCTGTAGAAGCTGCTCACCCCTGCCACAATAAGTTGACCTGAGATCAGCCTTCCCCGTATGGTCATTACCAAGGGATCAATCTTGGGGGTCATCCTGACCTTTGGATATTATGGAGGCTAGAGACTGAGCAAAGCATGCCAACAATCACTGCCCCACAGAGCACACAAGTCCACCAACTCACAAGTAAATGTAGACACTACCCTCAATCAAGAGCACACTCTATGCTCCCAGCACAATGCTGGGGACCTTCATGCATGCTAAAAATCTTTCAGACTACCACAGTTAATATTTAAGAAAATATTAGCTTGACAAATAATAATACCTGTGAGTTACTTATATTAACAGGTGGCCCTAAAAAAGCACAACCTAGGTAATTTCCTGTCTAAGGTGAATTAATAATGTTTCCTCATTAGGTACCATTGAGGGGTGGATTGGATTAATTCCATCTCCGGAGTGGTTGAATTAATTAAATGTCACCCTAAAGAAGTAAATAAGAAATACAGTCACTAATGAATATAGAGAGTTTAAGAACGAGATGCTAAATTAATTGAAAATCAATCAACTTGGTTGATGAAAGGTCCTTTTTTACTATTCATAACAAGGCAGGAACAGCATCAATAATGGAGGAAATTAGATGTCCCTGAGACAGACTTGAGATGCCTCTGTGTCAGAACATGGCTGGCAGATGTGCTCTTACAAGAGAAAGCAAAATATCTCAACTCAAGCTGTTCAATGCCAAACCTAATTTCCATCCATTCGTCTGAATTCCTTTCTCACTAAATGGGCAGTTACGGGCAGGAATAAAAAAAAAAAAAAATGTTTACAAAATTTACTTTGGCAGACTTGATTGTATATAACACACTGAATGGACTTGGGGTCTGTCAAGTATTATTGATTATAACTGTGTAAGAGACAAGGTTAACCTACAGAGTAGAGATAATGCCACAGTGTTCGTATACTTGAAATGATTGAAAGACCAAGCACAATAGACATTAGTAATGTAAAAAAATTTTTTTTTAATCCTAAACGATTTCTGAAGGGAAGCACAGACACCCCCACACCTAATCAAGCACTTATGTAAGTATACTGTAAGAAGAGGGCTGTTTTGAGTGTAAATAACTAAAATCAAGTCCTCCACAAACATCTATCATTGTACCTGTTCAAAAGAAGTACAGAAAAGCTTATGTATTCCACAGGACTATTCAATTCAGATTTTATGTTTATTTATTTATTGCATAGTATTAATGGAATGTCTGCATGAGTGATTCAAGATTAGACACATAATAAAGATGTGTTGTTTGAATATGAATATGCATCATATTATGCAGCAGATCCAATGTGTTATTGAATGTTAACAATTTATACTCACTACAAGTTTAGATAAACTGACTTCCCACTTTTGAAATATTTCTTGAACTGAGGATACCTTTTAGTTTGGACAAGGGATAACTGCACCTCTGCCATCCTGCTTGATACATGTCAGAACAGTTTGGCTCAATACTCCATAGGCCAAACACACCATAGTCAATACTTCTTAGGCCAAAACTTAAGCTACTCCGTGTTAGATTCACATCACTCTAAGTAGTCAATGTGAAGCTTCAAATATCCATCCATCCATCCATCGTCAACCGCTTATCCTGTGTACAGGGTCGCAGGGGGCTGGAGCCTATCCCAGCTAACATTGGGCGAAAGGCGGGGGACACAGGTCGCCAGTCCATCGCAGGGCCACACATAGACAGACATACACTCACACTCACACTCACCTCCACATCCACGGCAATTTTTTGGAGACACCAATTAACCTAGCCTGCATGTCTTTTGGATGGTGGGAGGAAGCCGGAGTACCCGGAGAGAACCCACGCAGACACGGGGAGAACATGCAAACTCCACACAGAAAGGCGGGCAACCAGGGTTTGAACCCACAACCTTCTTGCTGTGAGGCGACAGTGCTAACCGCTGCACCACCGTGCCGCCCCAGCTTCAAATATATTATTATAAAATATTCAGGGGAATGTAGACAGTAGGGTAAATGTGAGCAGTCTGACTTTGCCTGACCACCAGAATTTCATCAAGTGTTATTATACCAATCAAAGTCAATGATCCATTACTGCTTCTCAACGTCATCCAGTGTCATTGGAGACTTTGAAATGAAGACAATTCCTTTTTTCTAACTTGTGAAGATATTACAGCAAACAACACAAGATTAAATAGAAATAATAAAATATATAAAATGAAAAGTAATACAAAAATAAAGAAACAACATAAATGAAGTGCAACACATATGTATATACACACTCTTTAAAACTCAAATTAGATTATTAGATCATTCACCAGGAAATGTTTGAGAAACACTGAACTATATTGCTTGGTGGAAGAGTTTGTTAATATTTGATTATATAGCATACTGCTGTTGACGCCATTTTATAAATGTTTGCATTGTGCGTAAGAACAGCCCTTACCCATGGTAAAACCATTGTAATGCAAAGATAGTACCTGTACATGCCACAAAATTAATTAATGATTACAACAACTGTCCTCAATTGTCATTTCTCCCTAATGATTGATTTACTCTGAAGCAAGTAAGATATAGAATTTACACAATTATCTTTATTCGTGATTCACAGTATGATTAAGTGTCTGAATTGCATCTGTGTTTTAAAGAGTGGATGACAGATTCAGACCTGGTATTAATTTTAATGAAATTATCAAAAGGCCTAATAGGTTGAAACCTGAGGGAGGAAATAAATTAGCTTGAATTTGGGAGCTGCAAAAGCAGCATAATGGAGAGAGAAAAGGGCCATGAAAGAGCTGCTATTTGAAGGAGATCATAATGACATGAGTCTGGGGATAAGAGTCTGCAATCATCTGGATAAACAATAACATTGAAGAGGCTCCACTCAGGATTGATTAGACAATTCTACCTCTCATCAACACACTTTGGAGGAGAAGTCCATGTCATAACCCCTTCATCAACATCGAAAAGTTGAAGTCACTCCCACCTGACCACACACTCAAGCGGGGAGAGCTTGAAAGTAGACATTTGCTCAAGTAACCAGTCATACATTAAGCACATCTGAGTACTGCCTCTTCTAAGCACTCACACATCACAGAAGAATGTGCACTGTTTTTCTGTTAGACCACATCCATTCCACACCAAAACATTTTCAGTTGAAAACACAATGATTTTGTTACATTTACAGCTCTCATTAACAATGGAATGAGATTCTCCTCCTCTGAAAACAAAGACATTTTAAAACACTCTAGTAATGCATGCTTAGGAAATGGAAAATGTCATGGTTACTGTTGTAACCTCCGTTCCCCGAGGGAAGGAACGAGACGTTGTGTTGAATGAAGTGACACAAGGGGTCTTCCTGGGACACCAAACATACCTCTGAACCTGAGAAAAGGCCAATGTCAAGTTGGCAGACAGAATTTGCATGCCCCGCCCCAGACATACGGGTATAAAGGGAAGCGGGGCAGCAAGTGCCAGTCAGGATTTTGCACTGAGAAGCCGAAAATAAGGAAGCCGTTTACAGTGGTAGGTCTAGTGCTGTGGCAGGAGGGACACAACGTCTCGTTCCTTCCCTCGGGGAACGGAGGTTAAAACAGTAACCATGACGTTCCCCTTCTGTCACTCACTCAACATCATGTCGAATGAAGTGATACAAGGGGTCCCATATCAAAACGCCATGCACTGACCATGTTACGTAAACTGTCTAGACAAGAGCAAGCAGGCTACTGCGTGCTAGAGGCACCTGTGTCGGCTGCACGTAGCCCTCCCCAACGCCCCCAAAGAGATGTCACACACAGACCTTAGGTTCCCCGCACCCCTGAGGGGGGAACAGGTGCTACATGACTAGCAGTCGCGGCCTTCTCTCTCACTATGTCTCACACATAGGACATGAAGCGGCTGGGGCTATCTTAACGCTATGTAATGCGTCAGGGAAGGCGGTCTTTCCCGGTCCTATTCTTTCAGGGGGAAAAGACCCTGCGGAGGCCACATCCTGCCCAGTCTAGGGGTAGGTAACATGTAGCAAATACACCATGAGGGTTGTGAAGCCGTACGTGGGAAATGGCGCGGTGATAGGTCCTGCCTATTGGAGGGGGGGACTCTACAAGCACGGTGACCGGGGCTGCCCAAGGGAAATGCGGGTCCGCCAACAGGGGGGAATATGTCACGGGGAGTTTGCCTGAAAAGGAAACTAAGCCCATAGAGCCCGACCCCAGTACAGAGCACCTGTGACTTGTAGTGGGTCTGCACGTTAATTGCTCCACTGAATACGCAGGCCAGAAGCTAGGGAGGAGAACATCCAGGGAGCGACCCTTAGTGGCTAACCTGGGATAGAAGGCACACTGAATAAACTTGTTGAAGGGTTCTGTGTGCAAGCAGAACACCCGGTCGGTTGTGCCGGTTTACCGAGTTCTACCGGCTCGGACCTGACAAAATACGGGATGAGACCGACTCAACCCTGAGATTGTAAAATCTGGCAAAGGTATTGGGTGTTGCCCAGCCCGCTGCTCTGCAGATGTCTGCTAAGGTGGTGCCATGGGCCAGTGCCCACGAGGATGCCACACTTCTCGTAGAGTGTGCTCGAACCCGCAAGGGGGCGGTCACGGCCTAGGTGTGATAAGCTAAAAAAATTGCATCATGACCCAGTGAGCTAACCTCTATTTGAAAACGGTGTTCTCTTTCCGCCGTCCGCCAAAGCAGACAAAGAGCTGCTCAGAACATCTAAAGCTCTGCGTGCCATCCAAATAGATACGCAAATCACGTACCGGACACAGCAACGAAAGGGCTTGGTCTGCCTCCTCCCGGGGCAGCAATTGCAGGTTCACGACCTGGTTCCTGAAGGGGGTCGTAGGAACCTTGGGCACGTAGCTCGGTCGCAGATTCAGGATAACGTGAGAATGTGCCAGACCGAACTCTAGGCAGGTGTCACTGACAGAGAACGCTTGCAGGTCCCCAACCATTTTGATGGAGGCTAACGCGATCAGATGGGCCATCTTCAGGGAGAGGGCCTTGAGCTCAACTGAATCAAGCAGCTCGAAGTGGGGTCTCTGGAGGCCCGAGAGGACCACTGAGAGAACCCAGGAGGGTAATAGGCTAGGCCGGGGAGGGTTCAGTCTCCGGGCGCCTTTCAGGAACCTGATAATCAAGTCGTGCTTACCTAGGGACTTGCCATTTACTGCATCGTGGTGGGCTGCGATAGCAGCTACATACACCTTCAAGGTGGAGGGGGACAGCCTCCCCTCCAGCCTTTCCTGCAGGAATGAAAGCACTGACCAAACTGCGCACCTCTGCGGGTCTTCGGCTCAGGAAGAACACCAAGACGTACTTGCCCCGGATTAGTGGGAGAAACCTCCGTAGGGCAAGAGATATAGCCAACAACTATTGGCAGTTGGTGTGTCAACGCTGCTGGGGTCCTTTCCAGGGGCCAGCGGCAGCGTGCCCATTGCACATGGCACCCCAACCCTGTCGAGAGGCGTCATTGGTTACCACGACACGTCTAGACACCTGCTGCAAGGGGACTTCAGTCCGCAGAAAGCAGAGGTCAGTCCAAGGGTTGAAAGTCTGATGGCAAGAAGGGGTGATTGTCACATGGTATGTGGCGTGGCACCATGCCCATCTCGGGACTCGAGTCTATAGCCAGTCCTGAAGTGGAGGACTGGCTATAGACTCGAGCATCAACCCGAGCGCCGCGGCTGAGGATGCCATATGCCCCTGGAGCCTCTGGAATTGTTTTAGTTTAACCGCTGTGCCGGGCTCGAAGAGAGCAAGGCACCTGAGCACTGACTGAGCATGCTCGTTGTTGAGACGCACTGTCATTGAGACTGAGTCTAACTCCATGACGAGAAAGGAGATACTCTGAACCGGGACGAGCTTGCTCTTTTCCCAGTTGACCTGAAGCCCAAGACGGCTGTGGTGCCTGAGCACCTGGTCCCTGTGAGCGCACAGTAACTCTCGAGGGTGAGCCAGGATGAGCAAGTAGTCGAGGTAGCTGAATATGCGGATGCCCACTTTCCTTAGCAGGGCAAGAGCTGCCTCTGCGATCTTCGTGAAGTCACGAGGGGACAGGGACATGCCGAAAGGGAGGACCTTGTACTGATATGCCTGGCTGTCGAACGCGAACAATAATAAGGGTCGGTGTCAAGGCAGAATGGAGACGTGAAAGTACGTGTATGTAGGGTGTGAACAGGTCAGGTTTGGGGAATGTACAATAAATATTACTGATCGAAATCAATGATTAATCATACAGTGTGACCCGAACACCCATACATGTAAAAACGCCTTAAACCTTAAAAGGAAGGCTTATATAGTCCAAGAGTCTGCTTCATATATACATAGATAATTAAACACAACGAATTATGATTAATTAGGAATATACATCATATGCAGACAGGCTATATTAATTTTAATAACACCTCAATGGAATTGACCCGTAGGCTACCGCAACCAGTCAGTTCGTCCGCCGAACCACTTTATTTGGTACTTTTGATCAATTCTCCAGAGGGGTTATTCCTAGTTATAAGCTCACTCATCAAAAGCACGTTAACTTACTTTGATAATATCAGCTCGTAGCTTAAAATCGCACATTAAAGAGGCTTTGTTTTGTAACCAACACACACAGACAATTACGCATATAATTGAGTTTAATACAAGGCACTATGATATATCACTACACTTGACAAACATACATGTAACATAGAATAAACATAAAATAAACAAAATAAATGCAGTAAGGGAAAGTAAAGAATTTATTAGAGGTATGGCAAACTTATTACAACAATTAACCCTTTGAAGCCAGCAAGGAAATTACACACTGTGATGCATTTGAATTTCAATGGAAATACTTGCACAAATAGGCCTTTGCGTGTGGCTAAGGCTGCGTGTATGCTGTGTCCTTGGGGCGTCCGTGAGATGGAGGATTTCAGTTTGGTGTTTCCAGCGCGTGGAGTTGAAACTCACTTGAAGAGGAATTGAAGGGTTGTTCCGAGAAGTTCGAAGCGTCTTAGGAATACTTGTTGAATAGTTGGCGAGTGTTCCGGAGGGTTGCAGAAGATCGGGAGAAGAAGTGAGAGATGTAAGATGGCTTGAAGAGGTCCGGGAGAAGAGGGTTGAAGTAAGCAGCAAAAGAGTTTGAAGAGAAGAGAGAGCGAAGGTCCGTTGTTGGTGCAATTTATGCCCTTAGAAAACGTGTCCCACCTCTCATTGGCTCGACCAATAAGAAGAGTGGAAGTTTCAATTTGGTTTATTGCCCCTTTGTTCGGTCACGGCTCATTTGCATACTTCATGATTTGGTCAGACCTTTGCTTTGAACAACTCAAAAGAGGGAAAAAACCTAACAGAACACAGTTCTAAGGTTATCTTATATGTATATTCCATTAGGACACATCGTAAGGTTTAATTTGATACCAAGAAAAATGTGTTTGGTATCACTTAAAATGAATATACACCCTTGGGCTATTAAATATGAAACCTCAGGGTTTAAAACTACCCACATGTTAAACCATTCTACTAGTTTTGATCTAACACCAAAATACACAGCACACAGGGATTAAAACATATTTCATTAAAACTAAGCCCTTTTAGGCTTTATAAGAAAGACACACACATTTTTACGTTCAAAGTTTCACATGGTAAAGCACGTGGTGAGCGGCTAGTCACATGGGCAAGGGGGTTTTTGCAGGCACGAGGATTTTCTGTCAATGGCTGGATTGTCTCTCTGACAACAGTTCCTTGTACTAACACAGACCATTTCCGTGATCTTACAGAGGTCCTTTTGTCTCCAAAATAGCCGAGTCCATGATTCTCCATTCATTGATTCCTCCAGACGCTACATGTACTTCAGGTCTACCGCCGCGAACCAATGTAGCTGTCAAACGCAGGTAAGAATCTGTTTTTGCGTGAGAATTTTGAACGGGAGTCTGTGTAAGGCCCAGTTGAGAACTTGCAGGTCCAAGATTGGTCGCAACCCGCCACTTTTTTTGGGTACAATGAAGTAAGGGCTGTAGAAACCCTTCTCCATCTCGGCTAGAAGTACGGGCTCTATCGCATCCTTTAGGAGCAGTGTCATGATCTCTGCACATAAGGCGCTGGCTTTATCACCATGCATGGAAGTGGTGTGAACACTGCTGAAATGAGGCGGGAGCTGGGCAAACTGAATCATGTAGCCGAGTCGGATGGTCCTGGCCAGCCAGCGCGACGGATTGGGAAGTGAAAGCCACGCATCTAAGCTCCGCCGAGGGGCACTAACGGGACTGAGGATGAGGTCCTAGAGAGGCGTCTTCGGAACTCGTCAAAGCTGGCCTGCCGGGGCTGAGCATTTGTGGGACCAGAGGCGAGGGAACTGTGTCCGGGGAGCTGGGACTGTAGAGTTTTGGGTCCGGGTGCCGTGAGAATGGCGCGCACTGGCTGGATGACCCAGGGAGTCATCCAGCCAGTGCGAGGTGCTCGACTGCGAGAGCTGGGCCCAGGTTGAGGTGGAGCTGCCTGTTGTTTGGTCGAAGGGGGACGCCCTCGGTGAGCAGGCGGGGCACGCTGGTTGGGCGGCGTCGCGGCATGATGTGATAAATCACCTCCATCTGCTTCTTCAACGCCGAGACAGGCTGGGCGAATTTGTAGATGGTGTTGCCGAAGAGGCAGAGCTGGGAGACGGGGGTATTGAGAAATTGTGACTTGTCAACGTCGCGCATCTCGACCATGTTCAGCCAGAGATGGCGCTTCTGGACCACAAGGGTGGCCATTGCCAGCCCGAGTGCCTGCGCTGTGGTCGG
Organism: Xyrauchen texanus; assembly: GCF_025860055.1. Taxonomy (NCBI): domain Eukaryota; kingdom Metazoa; phylum Chordata; class Actinopteri; order Cypriniformes; family Catostomidae; genus Xyrauchen; species Xyrauchen texanus. The sequence continues at coordinate 41,389,149 of NC_068276.1, forward strand.
TGGCAGAGCACAGTTCCTGCAGCATGTCGGGGTCGGGACTGGAGCGGGAAGGCATCTTGACAAAGATGCATCCTGAAAAGGATGTTCAACGCCGCTGTGTATTGCTCTTTTGTGAGTGGAAAACTCAAACTCTTTTAGAGAAATCAAAACTCTTTTTGGAGGAGAACACTCTAACAGAAGCGCCCAGGGGCGTAGACTGCATAGTGTACAGAGAGAGAGAACGCCAGCTGTAAACGTGCCATAGATCAAACAGCAATGCTTCTCGCTGACAGAGGTGAGTGAAACATTGGTGAACTTCAGCCTGCTTGTTGCACAACCGTTCGGCTACGAAGAAATATTCTGACTGGCACTTGCTGCCCCGCTTCCCTTTATACCCGTATGTCTGCCAACCAAGGTTTGAGCTCCAGCCTTGACAGAAACACCAAGCCAGACATGGACCATGCAAAGGCCACCAGCGCTCAAGAAATATTTGCTGCCATTGCTTAGCATGAGACTTATGTTCAGCATCAACAAAAAACAAGAAACCTTGATGGCCAAGCACTCCCAAGTGCTGTCTGATATCCTAGCTTCTCTCCGAGGGATTTTTATGCAGTTGCCTCCAGCCTCTGCTCCAGCACCTCCTGCCCCACACCAAGTTGCTCAAGTGCCATTTCCTCTTGTTGAACCTTACCTGCCTCAGCCACAACATTTCTTTGGTGACCCAAGTGGATTTATTACCCACTGTTCCCTCATATTTGAGCTACAGCCATCATCTTTCCCATCTGACTGAGCCAAAATTGTAAACATCATCACCCTCCTCTCAGGAAGAACCCTCTCCTGGGCTACTGCAGTCTGGGAAGCACAGAGCCAGTTCTGCACAGTTCAAACAGATCTTCGATCACCCCATCTGTGGCTGTGAAGCGTCTAAGCGGGTTCTCCTCCTCAAGCAAAGCAGCTACTGTAGAAGTATACGCAATCCATTCGTACCATCGCGGCAGTTGCGCATTCGGGGTAAATTGCCCGGAAGGGTCTCTTTAGGACTTCCTGTGAACTTTTGTCACGAAACCAACCAACACCAATGATTGGTGATCTGAGTCAACACTAAAGAAATCAGATTGATGCATATGAACGTCAGCGTGTTCCACAGTGCACAAACAAACAGTAATCAGTTAAAGTGCCCAGATTCTCACACCAATATATGTAGCGAATTTAGTAAGATAAATCACTGCACGGGTTAAAGTGTGGTGTACATTACCATTATTTGTAAGGGAAACAGTATGTATGAGCTAGGAGTTAAATTAAATGGTCCTATTTCTACATTACTATGTAAGGAAATTTATAATGGATTCAGTTGTGTTTGACAACCGTTATAATTTAGATAAATGACAAATAACTAGATTATTTGACTGAATAAAATTCTCCACCATTAAAATTGTAATACAACATCTCGTTGTATCAGCTCACATTTTCTACTGTAGGGAATTAGCTTTAATAAGACAATTATGATTAATTCTCTTATTGGAGTAATATTATTCTCATAGCTTATTGACAATACTATTACACATATAGGTATAGCTTTGAAGTGAAATCTTTTAGAAACAGTGATGAGATTATTTATGAAAATATACCACAGTCAAAATATATTTAAAAGGGAAACATGAATAATTTACAATAACTCATTATAATTAATTATGAACATTTGGATCGTTATTAGAATTAACTTGAGGTAGCTGAATTAATATTACAATCAATTTATCTGTTCGTCCAGCGAACACTCGGTATTGATTGTCTATCAATTCTCAGAAAGGATATTTTTCGTGGCCAAACAAAAATATCTCTTTCTTAGCAAGGAGCTGAGATCCAATCGTAATATTTACATTCATTTACAAGCAGACCAGAATCAACTCGCAAGAATGTACAAAAAAGTTTATTTAACTAAAATACAAACACATAACTAATCTAAACAAAAACATACACACAAAATCACTCATACATGGGAAAGGGAAAAGTGAAAATAAAATTTAACCGGAACAGAATAGGGGAAATGCAGTTATGAAAAGAATAATTTGACCATTTGAGAGGACCATCAAGATCTTAATTAAAAAGCACCTTTTGTTACAAAGGGGTTTACCTCTTATACTAAACATAGGTTCAGTTAGCTACTGGTACAATACGTGCAATTGCCTTGGCTGTTGAGAGAGTCCGGATGCAGTTGCAGGAGAATGTCTTGATGGTTCCTTGAGTCAATGGTGTTCAAGTTGCAATCAATTTCTTCCATGATGAAAGAATAAATTAGGATGAACTGGGGTGTTCATTGAATCTATGGTCGAGGTAGTTGCACATGGCTTGAGGTGTTGAGGCCTACTGGCCTGCAACCTTGGACTGGATGATCCCGGTCCCACACAAACAGCAGAAGAGGGAGTCAGGGGAAAGAGGGATTGTAAGAGGCGGTACGTGTCTTTATCTTCTGCTGGAGTTCCCTCCTCTCGAGTCTGGCTTGATCAATGAGAAAGGTGCAATTTCCAAACAGGAAATGTTCCTTTGTTTGGAAGCTGACTCATTTGCATGATTGGGGTTAGTTTAAGCCCCTTTATGCTCTGATAAATATAGCAAGCATACAATGCCTGCTGTCAGAATTATATATATGTAATATATATAATAAAGCCTTTATTGTCTCCTTGCCCTCACGGAACGCATAAGATCATGGTTGCCTATATTCATGCGACGAGGATGCTGTAGGCCACGATTTAGACATAGAGTTCTTCTTTTGCAAGTTGGCGCTGATGACTGCGGCGTGGTATAAATTACTACACAATGGTACAACAATATTTTCTTATGTGTGTTGTCTGTGTATGCATGTGCGTTTGGTTGCTACGTTTGTGTTTGCGGCTACTGCCGTGTCAATGTTTCAATGTAATTCCAGAAAATTCCATGATCAATTTGTATTGTTTATATGGGTTTTGATGATCCTAATATCGTTGGAGATTTTCAGCACTGCATTAACATGGGTGGCAATATAACTTGTAATGCTTTTGACCTTGATAATCTAAAAACATTAAATTATATATATAATTATTCACTGTTACATTTAAACATTAGAAGCTTAAACAAACATCACACTGATTTAGCCTCCCTATTATCTAATTTAAGCTGTCATTTCGATGTTATTGGATGTAGTGAAACCTGGCTCAATGACTTTTCAAATGCCGATTTACTTAACCTCGAGGAGTACAATCTACACATTAAGAACAGACCAAATAGAACAGGTGGAGGGGTCTGCCTCTATGTTAAGAGCAGTCTCCAAGTCAATATCTGTGGTTATTATTTAGAGGATGACCATTGTGAGTCTTTATTCATCGGGATTAACAATTCTGACAAAACATTTATTGTAGGTGTTATTTATCGTCCATCAGATTCTGCTCTCAACATATTTTGCAGTAAATTGGAAGATCTATTACATAAATTGAATAAGCAAAAAAAAGACTTGCATACTTCTTGGTGACTATAATATTGATATCTCTAAGGAAGACTGGGCAAAACATGACTTCATGAACACATTGCATTCCTCCTCTTTTTCCCCACCATTAATAGATTTACTAGAGTTACACCGACATCTAAAACAATTATTGATAATATCGTGACTAATATTCAAAATACTAAGTTGGAGACAGGAGTCGTGCAGTCTGACATCACAGATCATGTTCCCATTGTAATATTTTATTTGGCTCTGGTAAATTATTCTCTCCTTCACTTTCTAAAATTAAATCTAAAATCATCAACGAGAGAAACTTACAACATTTAACTGTTAATTTACAGGCCATGTCATGGGACTCTGTCTATGACAGTGTGACTCCTGATGCTGCATATGACAGTCTGATAAAGATCATTCAAGGTTCCATCAAGGGCACAATTCCTGAGAAGACTGTCAGATGCAGCACTACTCTCCAGAACCCCTGGATTACAAAGGGGATTTTGAAGTCGATTAAACATAATGGCAGGCTTTATAAATCCTACATAAAAAATCCTTCCATCTTAAAAAAAGAAAAATATATTTCTTATAAAAATAAATTAACACAGATTATAAGAAAAAGAAAATGAATTCACTATACGGAACTGTTAAAAGCTTCGCAAGGGGACTGCAGGAGATCATGGAATGTTTTAAATGAAGTTCTCAATAGGAGACATAAATCGACTGTTCTACCTGACATTGGTGATGCCAAAGCTGATCTAGCACAGACTTTTAATAATCATTTTGCTTCAATAGGTGCAAACCTGTCTAAAAAGATAAGGCAACCCCAGGGTGTCACCTTCAAGCATTTTCTCTCTGGTAGCTACACTCATTCATTTTTTATGATGCCAACAGACGGTACTGAACTTCTCAAGATCATATTAGACTTGAGGAGCTCATGCTCCTCTGGTGTGGATGGAATATGTAGTAGGATCATGAAGGCCATAGCGAACATCATTGTAGAGCCATTGGCTCATTGTATTAATCTTTCTTTACTTACTGGCACTGTACCTAAAATGACAAAAATTGCTAAGATAATCCCAATTTTTAAATTGGGCGACAGAAATGATATGAGCAATTACCGGCCCATATCAATTCTACCCACTTTCTCTAAAGTATTGGAGAAAGTGGTATACAACAGACTCAGTGGTTATCTTGACAAATTGAATATTCTTGTTCCTTCACAATATGGTTTTAGAAAAAAGAGCACAACCTGTATGGCAATACTTGACTTAGTAGAACAAATTAATGACTGTATTGAAGAGGGAAAATACGGTGTTGGTATCTTCTTGGACCTATCAAAAGCATTTGACACAATTGACTTTGATATTTTATTGTATAAATTACATCACTATGGTATCAGAGGTCTCGCACTTGAATGGTTCAGAAGTTATCTAAATGAGAGGGAACAGTATGTCCATATCAATGATCAAATCTCTACTTGTAAGCCTATAATCTATGGGGTCCCCCAGGGTTCAATCTTGGGGCCACTTTTATTCATTCTATACATAAATGATTTTATAAATTCCTCTAAAATATTTCATAAAATAATCTTTGCTGATGATACAAATTTATTTAAATCACACAGGAACCAACATATGCTACAAGACATAGTAAACTCAGAGTTAACCAAAGTTGACTCCTGCTTTAAATGCAACAAACTTTCTCTAAATATCAGCAAAACAAATTTCATTTTATTTAATTCGAACAAAAAATCGTCTTTTTTAAAAAACATTACTCACTGCCTGATTAGAATTAATGGGTAGGTGATAAAAAGAGTGTACTCAACTAAATTTCTGGGGGTCCTCATTGATGACTCTCTTATCTTTAAATGTCATATTGACCATCTTGTAAATAAATTATCAAAGTATGTTGGCCTGTTTTATAAGATCAGACATTTTCTTCCTCTGTCTGCCCTTATGATGTTGTATAAAACTTTCTTTGAACCACACCTTAATTACTGTAATGTGATATGGTGCAACACCTTTACAAGTCATCTTAAAAAACTCGAATCTTTGCAAAAGAAAGCCATACGAGCGTTGTCCTGGTCAGAGATAAATTCCCGACCAGCCCTCTATTCTATCAGCTTTAAGTTATTAAGACTAGCTGAGCTAAATGAATATCATAATGCTTGTTTAATGTTTCAAATTGTAAATAGCTTGAACCCTAGATTGAGTAATCTTGTTCCTATCTCCAGCCCCCAGCATACATACCAAACGAGATTCAAACTACTTATATTTGGAAAATATCGCATGAACATGTGCTGCACCAGTATGAGTGTTGTTTGTAGGGGTCTGCAGATTTGGAACAGGGTTGATGATGGTATTAAGGTGTTGCCCTCTATCTCCAACTTCAAAAGACAATTAAAACATCATTTCTTCTTAACCTATATTTAATTATTAAAAAACTGATGTTCATGGATTACTGGGATGTATGTGTATGTTGGTATGAGTGAGTATGTTGTTGTAACATATGTCATGGTATGTATTTATTTGTGTGTATTTATTGTGTCTCACTGTACCTTGTCAGTATCTACCCATTCAAGAACTATGGGCCCTTACTTATAAGCTTTTTATTTGCTTCTTTGGGAGACCCATTTCACTGTACTGTACCCAATCTACTCTGTACTTTTTAAACTGTATTATTGTAATGTTTGAAGAGGTATTGTGAATAAACTGAACTGAACTGAAATACTGTCCTCGCTATAGTTGAACAATTTTCTACGGTATGCTAACACTCTGCACTCCTTGGCCACTGGACTGTCTCCATTTGAGTGTCAGCTGGGGTACTTGCCTCCACACTTCCCGGGTCAGGGTTCCCTCATCTCAGCGGTTCATCTGACGCTATCGTCTGACCTGGAGTATGGCTCCACGCAAGCTTCTTCAGGCCTCCCAACAATGTCAGACACAGCCGAACTGTCGTCGCTGACCAGTACCTATACTCTGTCTGGGACAGAGGGTTTGGCTTTCCACAGAACCTGTCCCTGCAAATTGATTTTGGACTTGTATTCTTTGTTTTAGCCACCTAACGGCTTCTGTGGTCTCCATGTAATTTTTTCATTGTGTGTTATTATAATTATTGCTTTCACCTGTGTATCCTTCCCCTATGAGTATTTAAATTGGTTTGTTCCCCTGTTTCAGTGCTTGGTGTTTAGTTTTTTGTTCTAGACAAGCTACCTGTGTACCTGTTCCTGAGTTTCTTGCCTTGTGGGTTTTTTCCATGCCATTTCTCATTTTGGAATATATTGTTTGACCTGTGTATTTTTCTTTGCAAAGTGCTCTTTGTGGATTATTCTTTTTATTGTGGATTTTTCTATTGGATATTTTGTGTAGATTAAAATAGTTGCTTTGTGGATTACCCTCTGCTTTTGTTTTCCCCATTTCCCCTTTAGGAGTATTTTTTTAGTTTCATTACCGATTTGGATTTTATTAATACACTCCTCCATCCCCTGGCAGACGGCAAAATCGATGACTCCACTACAGTGCATCCCTCCTCCTTCCCGGTTTCGGCACCAATGTAACGGGTAAAGATGGGCAAGGAGGAGGAGGGAACTGACTGAACAGCAATGTAAACAACCACTTAAAGAACACTTAACAACATATGGCTTAAAGTTACATCAACTGTATTACTGTTTTTAAATGTACTCTTCTCTCTCTTTGCAACAATCTTGATTGCGTCTATCGGCTCTACTTTTCCATGATTCTCATGAATTATTCCAAGTAGGTATAATTATTCCTCATAGCCTCATTGTAAGTCTTGCAGGATGCTCAGAAGACATAAAATATTATAAATAAGAGAAATAGTTGATAATTAAACCAACATAAAAATGGATATTAAAAGGTTGCTACAACAGATTTAATGTTTCCTTATGTAATATGTGAAGATAAATTGAGTCTGATCAAGTGGGAAAAAATATTCTGTTGAAAAGAGGAATAATTATGTGAGAGATTATAATGCATACAGTATTATTTGTTTTAACTGGTTAGTGGATTATATTTATTGAAGATTCTTCTTTGAATGTCTGATAGCGTCTGTAGGTGTGTTTGAAACGACTCCTCAACAAGTTGGAACAGCGATCAGGACAAAAGTCTGCAGGAGGGGGTGGGGTAAGCAGTGGAGGTGTGTGTGGGGATTAGGGGTGGAGGTCAGTCATGAACAGTCAACAAGTTACACTTTTTACTCCAGTAAATATTTCTAGTAGGTTTATTTTTAAAAGTATGTTTCTGTATAGACACTCTTTAAAACATTTTCTACAAACTAGCTGTTGAACACTGACCGTAGTGCAGAGGTATGGAGTTTTCAGGGCACACAGTCTGACTCTGAATACATTTCCTACCTGTGAAATGTATTGCAGACATCTTATTTGGTACTTTATCTGTGCAGTTGAGCAAGACAAAAGAGAAGTTGTCAGTAGCAATACCACTCTTAATACAATCTCTTTTTTTTCTTCACATTTTAGAATAATAGTGAAGTCATCAAAACTATGGAATAACATAAATGGAACAATGGGAATGTTGTGACTAAACAAAATCCAAATAAATCAAAACTGTGTTATATTTTAGCATCTTCAAAGTAGTCACCCTTTGCCTAAAATTTGCGGGCATGTACTCTTGACATTTTCTCCACCAACTTAGGTATCACCCTGGGATGCTTTTTAAACAGTATTGAAGGAGTTCCCATCTATGATGAGCACTTATTGGCTGCTTTTCTTTAAGTCATCAATTTCAAAAACCTTTTTTTATTCAATTTTAGTTTATATATATATATATATATATAACTATATTTGTCTGCTTATATTGCATATTTCTTGTTATTTTTTATTATTTTATTAACTTCATAATTTTGGTTTGCTACAGTACAGTATTTTTTTTTTAATAATTGGACATATTCAATTGTTGGCATTCATTTTTTTAAGTACACATACTTAAGTAAAATAGTAGAATAATAAACAGTTTTTTTTTTAATAATTTTCGTTTTCTGTACTGTCTGTCAAAAATATCAAGTAAAATAGAATTGATTTATTATTGAGTTAAATATCACCACTGTTTGGTAAGCAATTTTTACATTCAGGGTGTTTATTTAAGCATATTTGTCTGGACAGTAATGTAGTTTGCTGTAGCCTACAATAAGCAAACTTTCAGTTATTTGCCTTCCCCTGTGCTCTGAAAACACAGCAATCCCCTAATATATTTCACTTACAATTGCCAGTCATTCACATATAAAAGTCCCTCTTAGCAAGGCTGCCATCAGTCTTCACAACCGGCCGAATTTCAACTGTTAATTTCTGTCGAACTTCACGGTTCCCTGTACATGTCCACTGAATTGAGGGATGTGGCTTTTTGTGGATGTTAACAGTTAAATTACTTGGGTCCATTTTTTCCCAAATACATATGACAAACTAGAAGTTAAGTGGGAGTTTACTATTCCCAAATTATTCCAGATTAGATTTTTTTCATGCAGTGAAAGCCAACAATGAGAGGACTGGTGATTTTCCAGTATGTGCCTGGCATGTGGTTCTGTTCCAACAGGTTATCTGCTGTGAGGCAAAGAAAACCAAGAAAGCAGAACAGTCTCTGGGAAGGAAGTTATTCTAATTCCAATCACCCAGTCATCTGCATGGGAACATTATAGACATTGTCATTCTTATCCGATATACTTTGCCAGTGTCTTTGTTTTAAATGGTTATTTTGCTGTGGTAGCCAGTCCTGCTCTTTGAAATAACTTAAATTATTTGACAAGGTGATATGGAACCGTTATGCGGTCAAGACCTGGAACTAGCCATGCATTTACTGAAAATAAACACAATCAATCAGAATCAAGCATTCTACAGACCTGTGGTATAATTTATTCTGACTAATCAGTTAAGACACCGATTTGGATGGTAAACTACTAATATCGGAATTCGGAACTCATTGACCCCATTTACACCTTGCATTAACATGCATTTCATATTCAGATAATATCTGGTTATTCTTTAGCTGGATTGCTTTAACACCTTGCAGTAAAATGTGTCTCCACTGTGATCAGCTAGAGATACAATAAGAATTACCCACACAAAATGGTAAACACTACTTAGCCTCTTTTAACTTAACATTATTAATCTTTTAGTGAACTTTAAAAACATCGATGGATAATTAAAATGCTGTCTATCACTTTAACTGTCAGGGTTTTTCATTCACTGAACATTTTATGGTGGCCACCAAAGCTACATTTCAGGTCACGAAGTAAATTTAATTATATTTGTCTTAATTATATTTGTGCATGTTCGGCATATGGCTAACTGAAACATGCAAGTGAAGCCTAGTTTCATCTGTGACGCGCATTATTAGAAAACGTACATGTGTAACCCTTGTTCCCTGAAAAAAGTGGTACGAGATGCTGCACTTTGCTAAGCGCTTTGGGAACAATCCTGCATTATGACCAGCTGTGAATATGTGTGCAACACATCAATGAACATTTACGGAATTTATAGCCTCGGCTGGTGAGATCATTGGATGCACCTGTGGCCAGGCTATAAATAGACGCGTCACCAGCGTGTCATCAGATATTTTTTCTGAAGAGCAGTCCTGGGACGTCCCAGTGCGGCAAAGAAGCACATGTAACCTGAGACGTTCCCTTTACAAAAAGCTTCACTATGATGCTGCGCTTTGCTAAGCGCTTTGGGAACGCAATACCCACGCCACCGCACTGGGGCTGTTTGGACCCCTACGGTTGTGAAGTGTGCTCACAAGAATGCGAGAGGTCTCAGACAAGAGCTTGATATGTCGACTCAAGGGCATAAGAGCCCGGAGTAGCATGAACATCCAAACTATAAAATCTGATGAATGTGTGCGGAGAGGACCAGCCTGCCGCATCACACACTTGCTGAGGAGGGAACCCTCTAGCCAAGGCTTTCGAGGAGGCAACCCATCTGGTGGAGTGAGGGGAACCTTTCATGCTTGGCCCCCTGATAGCTACTGGCGAAGCTTGATCGCGCACCTCGTAGGCCAGGGTAATAGCGTCCCTCACCCAATGCGACAGTCTGCTTGGTGGCTGCCACCCCCCTTGTTGCGGCCCCCATGGCAGATGAATAATTGCCCTGACTTACACCACTGGCTAGTGTGGTGGACGTAGGTCTGAAGGGCACAGACTGGACAAAGTCTGTGAAGTCTTTCCAGCTCCAGCGTTAAAAACGGCGGGGAGTAAAAAGCTTCAAGAGTGACCGGATGTAATGTCGAAAAAGGCAGCTTAGGAAGGTAGTCAGGATGAGGGTGAAAAATCGCTTTAGCGAAACAGACAGAGTCTGTAGATTCCCAATCCTCTTTAGAGAGGTGATCTCCCTAAGAAAGACCATCTTGAGAGTCAGAAGTCTGTCAGACGCTGACTCTAGAGGTTCAAAGGGGGTCTCAACTAGACCCCGCCAGGACTATTGCTAAGTCCCAAGAGGGAGTACTGGTCCTAACAGGAGGCCTCAGTTGCATGGCTCCACGAATGAAGCGAGCGGGTAGAGGATGCCTCCCCAAAGGCACCCCGTCAATCAAGGCATGGCAAGCCGAAATGGCGGCCACATAAACCCTGAGAGCAGCGGGGCATAGGCCTTTGACAGTTTTTTCTGCCGAAAGTCCAGAACTGAAACAATCTGGCAGTTACCTGAATCTGCATTATTAACTTTTAGTAGAGGGAAACGCATACAGGCGCATTCTAGGCCATGTATGCGCCAACCATCCAGCCCCAGGGGGATGGGTGACTCCGGGAGAAGTAGAGGAGACATTGCGCTGTTCATAGAGGCGAAGAGGTCCTCTTCTGCCCTGTTAAATCTCACCAGATTTGTTCCAAGTGGAGGGAGCCCTAGCACTTAAAATGGTCTCGATAACCTCAGGAGAAAGCCCTGTGTATCTTAGTTGGGACCCTACTGGGGCCAAGCATGAAAGGTTCCACAATCCGGGCAGGGGATGAAATATTATCCCCTGTGCCTGAGAAAGAAGGTCCTTCCTGTTCGTAATCACCCAAGGCGAGCCGTCGAGGAGAGATATTAACTCCGAGAATCATACCCTGTTCGGCCAGTGCAGCGTTATCAGTAAGAGGCAAGACCCTTGCTGGAGAACTCTGGTCAAGACTCCCGGGTGCAGAGAAACCGGGGGAAAACGCATACAGATGCCATCGCGTCCAGACCCAGGGGGCTGGGTGACTCAGGGAGAAGTAGAGGACACATTGTGCTGTTCATAGAGGCGAAGAGGTCCTCTTCTGCCCTTTAAAATCTCACCCAGATATGTTCCACTACCTCGGGGTGGAGTTTACACTCCCCCGTCTGTATTTTCTGACTGGACAGTAAATCTGCTCCCACATACGGCATCCAGGGATATAAACTGCCCTGAGTGACAGGAGCTTGCCCTGGGAGGCAAGGAGAATCCGATGTGCCAGAGATTCAGCTGACGTGAACATGGATCTGCTTGATGGTTTATGTAAGAGACTGCCGCTGTATTGCCCACCCGCACCAAGAAATGGTAGTCTCTGGAGGAAGTATATAAGGGCCAGAGATACAGCCATCAACTCAAGACAGTTACTATGACAACCGAGCTGACGACCCTCCCATCCCCTTGAGCTGGACGACCACTTAAGACCGCTACCCTAGGTAGCAGCCCTGCGACGACGAGACGCACCTAGAGTGGGACCCAAGGTAAGAAACTGGGGTCTGAACCACATAGAAAGGGAACGAAGCGCGCAGCGCGTAACCCTTATTAGCCTTAGGGGACTGGCCCTTGGATGAAATCCCCTGGATTTTAGCCACAGCTGAAATGGTCTCATATAGAGAAGGCACAAAGGGATCACCGTGGACGCAGACGCCATGAGACCTAGTATTTGTTGATACTGGTGAAGAGTGAAACCTTGACCTAGCCTGAGTTTGTTCAGGGTGTTCTGAATGGACGTGATAGGAGCGGGAGACAACTGTGACCGCATCGTGATCGAATTCCATATAACCCCCAGATAGGTGATTCCAGATGGGCTGGGAGAGAGAACGCTCTTTCACGTTGAGTCTCAGACCCGGAGAAACCAGATGAGCTAAGACAATATCCCTGTGCTGAACTGCCAGTTCTTGGAACTGCACTAAGATCAGCCAGTCGTCTATGTAATTCAGAATGCGGATCCCCCGGAGTCGCGAAGGAGCCAGTGCTGCATCCATGCATTTCATGAATGTGCGGGTTAATAGGGCTAGGCCGAATGGAAGAACCCGATACTGGAAGGCTTCGCCCCCGAAAGCGAACCTCAGGAACTTCCTGTGCTGTGGCGGAATTTCTATATGAAGATATGCATCCATGATATCGATGGTGACCAGCCAAGCGTGATGTTGGGCTTGTGACACAATCGTCTTGATAGTTAGCATCTTGGACTTGAACACCCTGACTGGGCAGTTCAAGTCTTGAAGATCTAAGGTCGGACGCAACCCCCCATGCTTTTTGGGAACCAGGAAGTATTCGCTGTAATAACCTGACTCTTTCTCTGGAAGGGGAACATGTTCTGTGGCCCCTTAGACCGAGAGATTTTGCAGTTCTTTTCACAGTAGAAATGCCTGCTCCGGTTTACAGTAGTGGGGACCACGCCATTGAAACACGGAGGGAGGCGAGCAAATTTAATTCTGTAGCCCTTCTCTACGGTTCTTAGGACCCACATAAAAATATCTGGCAGAAGTTTCCACGCTGGCAGGTACTCTGAGATAGGTATTAATTTAAGACTTCCTGTTGAGGGGGTGTTGAGTGTTCTGCGTCCTGGATTAAGGCAGGAAGCAACAGTACACCAACTCTTTGTTGGAAGCCTCTATAACCCGAAGCATCAAAGGCGGTGGGAGTGAAGAGGTTTCGTGAGGGTGTCGGGAGGGCCGAAGTAGATGGTACACGCACCCCGTCCCGAGGGGAACTACCACCACAAGGCTGGGTACAAGACCGTCAGGGCTTCTTTCTTTTAGAAATCACAACCCTGAGGTCCTGCTTGGGCGGCTGTTGAGGGCGACGAGACTGACCCCAGTCACCGCAAGGGGGAGCACGACTCACCATGCTTTGCTTTTGAGCCTCCCTTCTAACAGGACCAAGGCGGGTCTGGGTGGCCAACGGACCTGCCCCCTGAGTGCGGTGAGGGAGGAACTGCCCGAAGGCTTTTCGCCTCTTTGAACCTGGAGATAACCGTGCTCATGGCGTCTCCGAATAGGCCAGTAGACGAAACCGGGGCATCAAGGAGGAAAACTTTATCCTTGTCCCTTATGCCCGAAAGGTTGAGCCAAAGGTGCCTCTCCGCACTGACCAAGGCAGATATAGACCGGCCAATAGCACGGGCTGTTTGCTTGGTCGTGCGGAGAGAAAGATCTGTGGCTCGACGAAGCTCAGAAAAAACTCGCAGCACCCACACTCAGGTCATCCAGGAGGTCAGCCTGGTAAGCCTGTAATACAGCCATTGTGTGCAAAGCAGCACCAGCCTGACCTGCTGCTTGATAAGCCCTCCCCACTAAAGTGGAGGTCATCCTGCAAGGCTTTGTGTGGAGAGAGGGCTTTTTTTTTTTTTTTAATGACGATGCCGAGCCCGACAAGCATCTCTTCGACCAGCGGCATCATTGAAGGTCATCAAAGAAAGAGTCATTCTCTCTCTATTTTATATATATATATATATATATATATATATATATATATATATATATATATATATATATATAAAGCAGAGAAGGGAGAAAAGGTTCAATGCGCACTGCCTAACCAAATTCTAACTCCTAGCAGAGGAAAGAAAGTTTGTGACAGGCTTGTGAGACACACACACAGAATGGGCTCTGAAAAAAATGGATCTGACGACACGCTGGTGACGCGTCTATTTATAGCCTGGCCACAGGTACATACAATGATCTCACCAACCGAGGCTATAAATTCAGGTCAATGTTCATTGATGTGTTACACACATATTCTGCCGTACAAAGGCAAAACGCCATAACATCATGTTTGGTCAAAAATTACTTATGTCATTTTTGGGGTATTCAAGACCTCCTTTATCATGTGAATAAATATCGTGACTCAATTTGATTGTTTTAACGAGAAATTAAAGGGCTATGACAACCGTAACTTCCAAAACCATACGAGAAACCACAGCAGAATGCCGCAACAGTTGTTACGGCTCTTAGCCTTTGTTCCGGCACGCTGAAGTTGAGTTAAGGTGTTCTGACTTTGTTTTGCCTGGCATCAAGAGAGATGCTACGGTGCCTCTGTGATGTTACTGTACTCTGGCTTTGTCATACTGTCAAAGATTGTCGCTCTTTTATTGTCACCAAACCACGTAACATACACACGACACATCTTTGAAATAAAGTGTGGACTGCCGACTGCTTGTTTGTATTATTACTCTGTGATAGCGTAATGGCCCATTACTCTCGTGGAAAAATGTTGGTGGAGATGGCCTTGAAACGCAGACATCAAGAGCAAGGTAAGAACATACCAAAAAGATTATGAATTTGATTATGAACAACATACCACCACTTAAGTTAGCTTGCCAGACAAACTGCTACAACTATGCAATCAGAAACAAAGCAATGTGAAGGGTTGTCATAAATGTTGTTATTTTCGTTCAGGGCGATGGTTCAGATCTGTCAATGTCAGTGACAGCCCGGAGCTAGCTAAATTTAATCTGTGTCACGTAAATTAGCGCTAACGTTGACGCTGACACTTGCCTCACATCAGATGCCGAAAACCAAATATTAAATACAGAGGCATCCTACCTTTCCATGCAATCCGATATAATCCATAGAAGATATAATCCATAGCAATGCACGTCATCTGCTGTATCCACAACAATCCATACGCGTTTGAGCCATATTTTCCTCTTGCAGGTGTTCACGTCAGATTTTAGTAGGCTAACCTAAACAGTAAAAGTAATTCCAACTTTTTTTTCGGTATACTCTGTCTATATTATCTCAGAATTAAAAAGTAGTAATCCAAGTCGACTTCACTTGACTGAGCATCTTGAGCAGTTTGGTGGCCCTTAACCCTTTATCTGTCACCCCTCCCCCTTTTTTCGCATAGACATGAAAATCACTATCCAAACTTAAATGGTTGTATTTCAAGAATGCTTTGTCATATATACCTGTGGACAAGTTGTGTTCCAAATTTTAGGTTGATATCTCAAAAAATGAGCTTTAAGTAAGATTTTATTTGGGCGCAGTAAAAAACTTTTTTACTAGATGGACAGCCGCTTCCTTACTGACCATATAAGGGCGACTCCATTTTCAGATATGTTTTGAGTGATCTGAACCATGTATTTCCATAATTTTCATTCAATTTATGAAGTAGACATCCTATTCAGAAGTAGTATGGGTGGTTTGGCAGTATTTGATTTGAATTCAACCTCTAATAAACTTTATAGCTCGCAGCCACATCACAAATCGAGAATCCATAATATTTTTGTTTATATATATATATAAGACTTTTTTTTTAATACAATTGAATTGGTGTTATTTTCTGAACTCTTGACATACAAAAAAAACAGGTTACTACTAATCTTTCATGACTTTTCATGTTTATTGCTATTTCTAAACTATTTCATACTGTACTGTTCTGCAAAGTAACTTATCTGTCATACTGTTTAACTGTGTTAGTGTTGCCGCACTATCCTGATCATTATAGCACTAAATAGGAACAACCAAAGGACTTCTATATAATTTAAAACAAATGCCATGATGACTAGACCTTGGTTAGGTGTTCTTATAATGGATGTAAGTATGGTGAACAGCAAGTAAATATTGATTATATGTCAGTTACTGCCTTTTGCCTTTGCTTGACTCCTGATTTTTGGCACATGATACAAAGGCAGAGTACAGTAACTGCCAAACAAGGATCAAAGGTCAATTTTGAGCTCAAGATTTTTTGCATACAAACATTTCTTCAGTATAGCAACTAGTTGTGAAATTTTGGGAGTCCTACCTATAATACTTTTGTCTGGACAAAACAGAAACTTTAAAGACATTTTTCTCAGTTTCACACTCAAGTGAGTTAAGGTCTTTTGCTTTTGCAGGGCAGTATTCACAGCTGGTCACAATGTAGGATTGTTCCCAAAGCGCTTTTCTCAGCGCAGCATCCTAGTGAAGCTTTTTGCAGGGGCGAAAATTTCATAAAAATGTTGCGGGGGACAATAAACATAACAATTCTCAAGAGCAATTTTTGAAGGGGACACCAAGGGGTTTTTTGTTGTTGCCCCATTTGCATTTGTATTATTTTATTTCTTAAACAATTATTTTAAGAATATATCATTATATTATTTACAATACACATATTTTAATGATATTTTAGGTTGGGACAACCCTCAGATAGGGGGTCCTCTGACCCCCCCTTTCCAAAATCCACTTTGGAGGATTCCAAATCCAGCAGGGATGAAAAAACAAGCAAACAAACAAACAAACATTAAAAAACTTGTTAATCTGTGTAATCTCTTGATTGGCAGATCATACAGACTGAAACATGCACAGAAGATTTGGGAGGTGTTTATCAACAATGTCTCTCTTGGGGGCACTTGTGAGTTGTGGAAGTCTGTTTAAATTCTTGACAACATGACAGTGTATGATCATAGTCCTACAGTGTGCTTCACAGGGACCGATGAACACTAAAAAACACACACCTTCAGCCAGTGTTAAATCACCATAGCCTGCTGTCCTGTGAGTTCCAAATTCAAATGATCCAATATAAAATGGGGAAAATGTATGGGCCAAAATGATCAGCTACTAATAGTGTCTTGACAAGCAGGAAATGTGTGAATTAAAAGAGGAAAATAAAAAAAAATATTTGGGTTGTCAATGTTAACATGTACATTTAGTACAATTAAGTTTAAAACAGATAAAACGCAATTAAATAATGAACATATTTAATCATGCCCCCTGACATTTATGCAAGGGCAAGTTTGACTGAGATTACCCTGATGTCCTACTGCAAGGCAAACACTTTTACCAGTAATTGTGTTTCCCCTTCTGTCGCTCTCTCCACGTTGTGTCAGAGAAGCAACACTAGGGGTCTCTCTTGAGCGCCGATATATACCTCTGTTCTATGAAAAAAGGCCAATGAGAAGTTGGCAGACGGTATTTGCATATCCCACCCCCGGACATATGGGTATTTAAGCAAGGCGAACATGGGAGTTCATTCAGAAAATTTCTTCGGAGCCGATGGTCGTGCGTTTTTATGAATGGTCTATGTTTTCAGTACGAGAACATAGCCATGACAGCATTGCGGTCGTAGGCTTTTTCTTGTAGTGAGAGAAAGCCACTTCAGCCGCCCCCCGTGCCTCGCCTCCTTCCTACGGGATTGAGGCAGGCGCCGTGGGCGATGAAGACAATCCGGGGACAATGACGGGCTCCGTTTCGCCGGGTGAACCCCCTCGAAACCCTCCGCCTCCCCGGCATGCTTGCTTGTTTCCGTCCGAGCTCGGGATGAGCATTCTCTCCAATGGGTTATGTTTTCAGTGTGAGAACATAACCACGGCAGCGTTGCGGCCTCTGCTTTCTCTTGTAGTGAGTTCCTTCCCGGACGTACATTACGTACCCCCCAGTTCCTTCCCGGACGTACATGACGAGCTGAGCAAGCCCAGCTTCCTCGCTCCTCCGCTTTCGCTACCCTCGGTGGTAGAACTGTCCCAGACCACTCCCCCCTGCATGCCATGGCCCCATCCTGCAAGTCCACCGGGCCAATGCACTTCAAAATCTGCACTTGGGCAGTCCTGTTCTTGACGTGCTGCAGGGACTGCACTCAAACAGGCGATGGCCACCCCCCGTGGTCCAGAAACGCAACACATGGACAGGACCTGGTCACAGTACAGGAGGTAGACAAAGCACGCTTTCTCAAAATGCCCCCATCTCCCAGCTCCATCCATTCGGCGACACCACTTGACAACTCCGCCCAGCAGTCCTCAGTTGTGAAGAAACAGACGGAGGCTATTTCACACATCTTGCCAGGGCCATGCCCTGTCTGCTCGCAGAGGGCAGCTTCCAAGAAAGAAAGAAAGTGGTGCTCCGCCTCAACTAACAAAGAGAGTGGGCCCAGCTCGCTCCTAGGTGCTCCTGAGATGACCGACCCAGAGACCGAGATGGTAGCTCTGGAGCTGGTAAAACCGCTCCGTTCCCCGGTGGAGGGCCGGGAGGAGAATCTTTTGTTAAATTCATTACATTCTATAGAGCTATTTCCTTTTTGTCTCTGAGTCACCTGGCCCGCAAATGCCATTCTCACGGCACTTTGCTTCCAGGCCTCAACAGTCCCGACATGCTGGACGCGGCCACAGTCCGCCTTCAGCCCCACGACTGTTCCCCGGCCGGCCGGTTCAGACGAGTCCAGAGGATGCCAACATCAGACCTCCTCCTCAGTCACGAACCCGCCCCCTGCCGGGTGAACGGAGCAAGGTAAGTTCTTCGAGTCTGTTCTCAGCACTAGAGCCTCGGGACGCTTCACTGCCTCCTGACGGCGTATTACGTCCTCCCCTTCGGCCTGTCTCTGTCCCCTCGCGTCTTCACGAAAGTCGCAGAGGCAGATCTTGCCCCGCATACTCAATTACCTCGACAACTGGCTCATCCTGGCCCCCTCGCGAGAGTTACTATGCACGCACAGAGACCGGGTGCTTAGGCACCTCCACCGTTTGGGGCTTCAAGCCAGCTGGGAAAAGAGTGAGCTCGCCCCGGTTCAGAGCATCTCTTTTCTCAGTGTGGAGTTAGACTCAGTCTCAATGTCAGCACGTCTCTCCAACGAGCATGCACAGTCGGTGCTGAAATGCCTCGCTTCCCTCAAGCCAGGCACTGTGGTCCCTTGTATGTTTCAACAAAGGCTCCTGGGGCATATGGCATCCTCTGCGGCGGCCGCGCCGCTGGGGTAGATGCATATGAGACCACCTCAGCACTGGCCTCAGACTCGAGTCCCGAGACAAGCATGGCGCCACGGCACGCACTGTGTGAGAATCACCACCGCCTGCCGTCAAACCTTCAAACCCTGGGTAGACCTCTGCTTTCTACGGGCAGCAGGTGTCCCGACGCGTCCTGGTAACAACCGACACCTCCAAACCGGGTTAGGGCGCCGTGTGCAATGGGCACGCAGCTGCAGGCCGTCGGAGGGCCCCGCTGCGTTGGCACATCAACTGCCTAGAGCTGCTGGCTATTTTCTTTGCCCTGAGGAAGTTTCTCCCGTTAATTCGAGACAAACATGCCCTAGTCAGGTCAGACAGCACCACAGTGGGAGCCTACATAAATCGCCAAGGCGGAGTACGCTCCCACCACATGTCACAGCTCGCCCGTCGTCTCCTCCTTTGGAGCCAGCAGCGACTCAAGTCACTGCGCACCACTTACATCCCCGGCAACCTCAATGTGATAGCGGACGCGCTGTCACGACAACAGCTTACCCAGCAGGGAGTGGAGGCTCCACCCCCAGTCGGTCCAGCTGATCTGGGATCGGTTCGGCAAGGCCCAGGTAGACCTGTTTGCCTCCCAAGAAATCTCCCACTGCCCGCTCTGGTATGCCCGGACAGAGGCTCCCCTCGGGGCAGACGCTTTGGCACTCAGCTGGCTCACAGGGCTGCACAAGTACGCATTTCCCCCAGTGAGCCTTCTTAAACAGTTGCTGTGCAAGGTCAGGGAGGATGAAGAGCAAGTCATTCTGGTGGCCCCCTACTGGCCCACCCGGACTTGGTTCTCGGACCTCACGCAGCTCGCGACAGCCCCTCCCTGTCGAATTCCCCGGAGGAAGGCCCTTCTTCCTCAGGGACGGGGCACGCTCTGGCACCCACACCCAGACCTCTGGAACCCCCACGTCTGGCCCCTGGAAGGGATGCGGAAGATCTACCCGGTCTACCATCGATCGTCATAAATACTATCAACCAAGCCAGAGCCCCCTCTACCAGGTATCTTTATGCCCTAAAGTGGCATTTGTTTGCAAATTGGTGTTCTTCCCGGGCTGAAGACCCACAGAAGTGCGCGGTTAGGTCACTGCTCGTGTTTCTATAGGAGAGGCTGGAGAGGAGGCTGTCCCCCTCCACCCTCAAGGTGTATGTCGCCGCCATCACGGCTCACCACGACACGATAGACGGCCTAACCTGTTTCCCTCCTGGGATCTCTCGATTGTCCTCACGGGCCTCCAGAGGCCCCCCTTGGAGCCGCTAGATTCAACTGGACTCAGGGCCCTCTCTCTCAAGACCGCCCTGCTGATCGCGCTCGCCTCCATCAAGAGGGTCAGGGACCTGCAAGCATTCTCTGTTAGCAACACCTGCCTGGAGTTCGGTCCGGCAGACGCATACGTGATCCTAAGACCGACCGGACTACGTGCCCAAGGTTTCTACCACGCCCTTCAGTAACCAGGTAGTGAACCTGCAAGCACTGCCCCGGGAGGAGGCAGACCCAGCCCTTTCATTGCTGTGTCCGGTACGTGCTTTGCGTATCTATCTGGACCGCACGCAGAGCTCTAGACGTTCTGAGCAGTTCTTCGCCTGCTTTGGGGGACAGCAGAAAGGGAACGCTGTCTCCAAACAGAGGCTCACCCACTGGGTTGTCGACGCCATCTCTCTTTCTTATCACACCCAGGCCGTGCCCCCCCCCTTGCGGGTCCGAGCTCACTCAAGCAGGAGTGTTACGTCCTCATGGGCACTGGCCAGGGGCACCTCCCTAGCAGACATCTGCAGAGCAGCAGGGTGAGCAACACCTACCACTTTCGTGAGATTCTACAATCTCCGAGTTGAGTCAGTATCGTCCCGTGTTTTCTCAGGTCCGAGCCCGTAGAACTCGGTAACACGCTGACGTTCTGGCCAGGTGAATCGCTTACGCCTAGCTCCCTTTCCCTCAGCAGAGGTAAAATAGTGCGCCTTTGTTCCCAGGTGACACCATCTTCGGATCCCTGGTTGATTCCTCCCTAGCCCTTTTGGGTTTGCAGTTCAGCGGAGGAAATCGCTGACCCAAGCCACTATGGGTACTCAATCTACCCTGTACTGGAATAGGTGCTCCACAGGTTAAGGCCTCCTGTTCAGACTCCCCCTGTGTGTAATTCCGCGGTACTGTCCCCTCATGAGCAGACTCCCGTGTCTCCCTTAGGCAGTTACAGCTGCCTCGGTCGCCGTGCTGTAAGCTTCCCCCCTCTACAAGGCTGGATCTACCACCGCGCCAACTTTCCCACATAGGTCCTAAGCGGCCATGTGATGTATTCACCACTCTTTGCCTCCCCTGCAGGGTAGGTGTGGTCTCCGCAGGGTCTTCTCCCACTGAAAGAATAGGAAACGGGGTAAGACCCCCTTCCCTTAATGCATGTAAGGGCCCCAGCCGTAGTTGCTCTATGCAAGAAACATAGAGAAAAGAGGCCCAGCCAGGCTTGGCCCATTCCCAGGTTGGCAAGCATCACCTTGTTCCCCCCTCCAGGGTAACCAGAAGGATTCTGATGGCTTTAATGGGGCATTGGGGAAGGGTACGTGCAGCCTGATACAGCTGGTCGCCTTTGCATGTAAGAAATACCTGCCTGCTCCTGTATCAGCAGTTCATGTACACAGCTCAGCGCAAGGCACGTTTAAAAGTGGACCCCTAGTGTCGCTTCTCTGACACAACGTGGAGAGAGCGACAGAAGGGGAACATCTAGGCTACGTATGTAACCTCCGTTCCCCGATGGAGGGAATGAGACATTGTATCTCCCCCGCTACATCGCTGAGTCGAGCCACTGTTGTGGCCGGACCATTTCCGGCTCCTCAGAAAAATCCTGAATGAACTCCCGTATTCGCCCCGCTTAAATACCCGTATGTCCGGGGGCGGGATATGCAAATACCATCTGCCAACTTCTCATTGGTCTTTTTTCATAGAACAGAGGTATATATAAAAGTCTCTCTATATATATATATATATATATATATATATCGATATATATATATCGGCGCTCAAGAGAGACCCCTAGTTTCGCTTCTCTGACACAACGTCTCGTTCCCTCCATCGGGGAACGGAGGTTACATACGTAACCTAGACGTTTTCTTGAGTTGGTGAATATTTTTGAATTAGCAGATTTTTGTTAGCTTTCAGCTTATTGGTGTGCATATAAACACATTCAATGATATGCAAATATATGTTCACTTATAAAGCCACTTTTTGTTGTCTATTCAATGATTTACTCATCTGCACACAATAATGCAATTACTGCCACAAAATTTTTAAAATGTCTTTAAATGATCTATTTATTAAATACATTACAATAAATATACATATATTGAAATTGTCCTGTTGAGGACTAAACGTTTCCTGTACTCATGGCCCCAGTTATTTGATTCAGAGTTACTTAGAGTCAGCACTCTTATAAAGCATCCATGATTTCGGTATTTGAAGTGTTGCCACAGAAAACAAATAAATAACACTTATTATGGTGTATTTTCAAACATATCCTAGCCTAGGATTACATGAAATTGTCTGTGGCATGACACTCCTTTATTATTTTATATATATATATATATGCATTATTAAAGCAGTACACTGCCTTGTGATGATATCCTATTCAATAAATCTGAGGACATTCCCTGTAAGGGTTTCTGGCTGTTGATTACTATCTACTTCTCATTTGCAAGTAAGTAATCTGAATCAAGCAATGAATCATCAAGCATGTATTGATTTTGTGCAGATACAGTAGTTGTGGATTTGAAACGTGATCTAAAGAAAAAACCGGAGGGTGTAAAAGCTCCCCAGAACACTTTTTTTTTTTTTTTTACGAATGAATAAGACAAAGGAAAAAAGAAGAAACTCGGTGTTCCACTAAACTTTACCAGAGCTTACTGTAATATATTATATGTAATCAAAGGAAAAACATATCTCGTGCTTCTTGAAAACAGACAAAAACTTAACATGCATGATGACAGACATTTAAGATGCCTTACCCTGTATGCATGTTTATTATTCTTTTAAATATTTCAGCTCTCAGTAGAAGAAAGCAGTCAGATTGGCTCATCACAATGGCTGATGTCTACTCCCACCACTCTCTTGGTGTAACTCATATATCATACACTGATTGCTTTCTTCTATCCTCTTGTAAACAACTGTGTATTCAAATGTCCCCCACAGTGAAACAGGATTGTATTCAATAACGACAAGATTGCTGTCAACCAGTCTAATGAGCATTAGAGTACAATCTGTGTAAAGTGGACAGAGCAGAGCTGTTGAAAGGACTTAGTTTCCCACATGTTCTGCTTAAGTTTTACATTGTCCCCCCAATTGAAGTAGTACATTTACAGTATGTCATTTTGTGATATACCATTTTCACCAGGGGTGCATTAATGCATGGTCTTGTAAGCCCAGGGGCCCACAACTCCCATGGGGTCCAGCACATTGCGTCCACCACCCCATGGCATGTTTCCCCTACACATGTTCCCCTATGCATTGTTGACATGGAGACAGTGCACAACCGTTAAAGGCGTCCGTGTAGCACATGTTCAACACAGAGCAGTTAAACCCACCCACCAATCTGCCAACTGCAACAGAGATGAGTTTTGGAATCAGGCATTCTATGTCTGCAACCTGAAGGAAGAAGGTCAAATTATTTTTAAAGTGGTTGATCAGGGAAATCAATTATTGATTGCAATTTCTCTATAACCAGTTTGCTGTGGATTATTTTGACTATTTTAAACAGTTTTATCATGTCCCCCTGTGTGTATGTTACTGTTCTAATATGCAGGGCAGTTTAAATGAGGATGTTAAACTTTAAAATTCAAGAGAGTAAGTATGGCAAATTCTATATGCAAATTGAAATGGGTCTAACATATCCTTCACATGCTTAAAAATGTCCTGTCTTTCAAATGTTTTCATCACCACAGGGGTGATGTAATCAATTTCATACTATTTCACAGACTTAAGTCCAGAATTAATAAACTTAGGTTACATTTTTTATTTATATTTTCAGTTTTGCCTTCTCAAAAATGCTAGAAAATATTTTGACCATTGTAAAAAAAAACATTCCTGAGCAGATTTCTGATTTCTCCTTTAATCCAAGTCTCATTATTCAAATAACAGGTAACCATCTTTGTAGGAATTACATTTTCAACACAAAAATAAATATAACTGCACCGAAAAGTTCTCTGATACTGTCTAAATGACACTTAAAAATAGACCATTGATTGTGGTCAAAACAACCCTTTAAGGTCAATATATGGTCCCCATTGCACTCTTGGACCTTCCGTGTCTCCACTCCCCTTCTGCACAGTACGTTTACATTATCTTTTATGTTGGAATTAAGATTATGCACAATGCTGTGGTCTTAGGAACTCATTGGAGGGTCAGCAACTCACCTATAGACCCTTTTGATGGACCATAACAAAGACAGTTTAATTCCCACAAGTGTGACACATGATGTACTGTTCAGAGTGGCTTAGTGCTCTTTAATTGTCACTGTGGTTAAATCACCAAGAAAAAAATACCCTGAGCATCAAGTAAAATAGACCTATAATAAATGTACACCACATAAGGAACAGCTGAGGAAATTCCTTGGGCAAATAAAAGGGTCTCAAAGATATTAGCATCAAATCAATGTCCGGTAAACAAATCCTCTCCCCCAGTCATATTTTTGCACCCCCATTATAGGCTGGGCTGAGATGAGAACTGAGTGGAACAGTATAAAATCACTAAAGTGATGTTTCCCTTTTGAGACATGCCCTGCCTATGTTGTTAGCTCATTAGTAGCTTGTAGTGTAGTTACATTTTCAAAAAGAGTAGCTTGACTGTAATTTAACTGTTATTATATGTAGTTTGTAGTTATTAAAAGTAGCTTGAAGCTGCAGTTTAGCTTTCACAACACTTGCACACACACTTAGTTATGTCATTTATTTTGACAAATTTAACAGAGGCATACCTCTGGCCACATTAGCACAGCAGCAGAATATGGTTGTCAGACCTGTTTTTAGTGCTTAATACGGTTACGTTCACACACAGTTTGGTTATTTACGAGAGTGACAACCGCATTCTATTGCCAAACTGACACCCGCAAATTTCAGGTCTCACAACCGCATTCTCAGCAAACATGTGCTGTGTGAACAGTAACGTACTGGACAACTACTTGTTAGTTACGTCATGTACAGTGTGAGTGAAGTCATGTACAGTGAGAAACACACAAATGTGTCTTGTGTGATTCATGTTCAGTTGCCATAAACTGCTACTGTAAGCCGTTGTATGAACAGGACATTTCAAGACTCAAACCTGTAACTAAACATGGTTGTCAATCTCAGAAATGTACTGTGTGCATGTAGCCTATTTGACATTTCATGATTCATCACTCAAATGTAATGGAAGTATATGCCACAGTCTCCTGGTGCACTGCATCACAACATTTTAAATGTTTCACCATTGCAGACTTCTCTGTAATACTTAAAGTGTGAATGTTCCTATGAAGATTCACAAATGTAAGGAAAGCACAACCTGTTTTTGATACATGGATCTACTGATGGTAGCCCTATATTTTATTATTTTCTTTCTTCATGTATCCCCTCTGGCTAACACACAATCAATGAGGCAGATGAAGTTAGTAATTTTACAGTTGTTCCACACAGTCTCCACACATGCTTTTCCTTTGGCTATGAGGTTGGTCTCACATGTCACTGTTGGAACACAAGACTATGGATGAGTCCAAACCTCTTCAGCAGAAACCTGCTCCTGGCTAGGTGTCTGGCAAGCCTGCTGTTCACAAGTGTCTGCCTGAATAGCATCTCTTCCCTAAACTAGAACCAATGTATTAAAACAAAATGATGGCAACAGGTTAGAAGTAAAAAGAAAAGAATAGAAATGTAGGGAAAAGGTAAGGCTCTCGAGCTATTTTAAAAAGAGTAACAGGTGCATTGTAATGAACCAGAAATGCTTCTCTCTCGTGTGCCAAGTCTTTGATGTTAGGAAAGCACACTTTAAAAAACAAAAAAAACAAAAAAAAAACTATGTAAAATATCGGTAAATGCATGGCAACAATGGCTGCCAAACATTTACCATAAACTGAAAGAAAAGTTTTAGACCATGAAGTGAATTAAAATGTTTAGAAAAATAAAATAGGTTCCAGTTCTGACACTCACTCGACGTTGTGTTGAATGAAGTGACACAAGGGGTCTTCCTGGGACGTCAAACGGCCAATGTGAAGTTGGCAGAAAGAATTTGCATGCCCTGCCCCGGAACATACGGGTATAAAGGGAAGAAGGGCTGCGAGTGCCAGTCAGAATTTTTCTTCAGGGCCGAACGGTTCTGCAACAGCAATCTGAGTTCACCACTGTTTCACTCACCTCTACTGGTGATAAGCACTGCTGTTGGGTCTACGGCACATTTCCAGCTGCTGTTCTCTCTCTCTGCACGCTGTGCAGTCTACGCCCCTGGGCGCTTCGACAGTGCTTTCATTACCTGAAAGAGTGTTTCTCCTCCTAAAAAGAGTTTATTTCCTCTAAAAGTGTTGAGTTCCCACTCATAAAAGAGCAATACATAGCAGGCGTTGAACGTCCTTTTTAAACATTTCTTTACACATCTGTGTAGTTCCTGGATGCGGTTGATTTCTCTCCACTTTTGACGGTCATAAAAGCTGCCTCGCATGCCTGGGCACGCTGTATGAATGATTCATGTTCTCAGTGCGAGAACATAGCCATGGCAACATTGCGGTCGCGGCTTTCGTTTCTCACAAGAGAAAGTCACCTCAGCCGCTTTTTTTTCAGCCGGATGACGGCGTGCTCTGTTTCGCCAGGTAAATCCCCGCTAACCACCCGCCCCCCGGAATGCTTGATTGCTTCCGTCCAAGCTCGGAATGAGTGCTGCTCGCCTCGCATCCAGCCGTCATTCTCCCTTGAGCCACGCAGATGTCCGCTATGCTTCCCCAGGCTGCCGTGAGCTCGAGACGGAAACCTCCGCCCCCCCCCCCCTCATGGTTACTCGATCGGTTCCTCGGGTCAGAGCACCGCTCATAGCCATGTCCCCCTCCCCTCGTCAAGATGTGTGACATTGACAAGGCACGCTTTCTCAATGCCCCCGTCTCCCAGCTTGGCCTCTTCGGCGTCACCGTAGATGACTTCGCCCAGCAGTTTTCGGCGGTGAAGAAGCAGATGGCACATCTTGTTGCGTTGGAAAGGCGACACTTTCCAACATGGGAACGGGCCGAGCCTAGCCAAGCCTCTTTTCTCCCTATGTTTCTTGCATAGAGCAAAACGGCTGGGGCCCTTACACACATCGTGGGAAGGGGGTCTTACCCAGTTTCCTATCCTTTCAGGGGGAAAAGACCCTGCGGAGACCACACCCACCCAGAGAGGGGGAGGTAAAAGTGGCGAAATACACCACATGGGCTTTTAGGTCACATGTGGAAAGTGGCGCAGTGGCGACTGGGGGCAGCAGGAACTGCCTAAGGGAGACGCAGGTCCACTCGTAAGGAGACCGTACAGTGGAAAATACACAAAGGCGTCAGTGTGTTACCGAGTTCTACCGACTCAGACCTGAGAAAACACGGGACGAGACTGACTCTACACTGAGATTGTAGAATCTCACAAAGGTATTAGGTGTTGCCCAACTCGCTGCTCTGCATATGTCTGCCAGGGAGATGTCTCTGGCCAGTGCCCATGATGACACAACACTCCTTGTTGAGTGTGCTCGGACCCGCAAGGGGCATGGCCTGGGTGTGATAGGCCAATGAAATGGCGTCCACCACCCAATGGGAGAGCCTCTGTTTGGAGACAGCGTTCCCTTACCGCTGTCCACCGAAGCAGACAAAGAGCTGCTCAGAGCGTCTAAATCTCTGCGTGCGGTCCAAGTAGGTAAGCAAAGCACGTACCGGACACAGCAACGAACGGGCTGGGTCTGCCTCCTCCCAGGGCAGCGCTTGCAGGTTCACTACCTGGTATCTGAAGGGCGTGGTAGGAACCTTGGGTACGTTGCCCGGCCACGGTCTTAGGATCACGTGTGTCCGCCGGACCGAACTGCAGGCAAGTGTCACTGACAGAGAATGCTTGCAGGTGACCCTCTTTATGGAGGCGAGCGCGATCAGCAGGGCCATTTTTATGGAGAGGGCCCTGAGTCCAACTGATTCAGGCGGCTCGAATGGGGGTCTCTGAAGGCCCGGGCAATTCTTAGGAACCTGATAATAAAGTCGTGCTTACCCAAAGACTTGCCGTCTACTGCGTCGTGGTGGATGCGATAGCAGCTACATACACCTTCAAGGTGGATGGGGATAGCCTCCCCCCCTCCAACCTATCCTGCAGAAATGAGAGCACTGACCTGACTGCTCACCTTTGTGGGTCTTCGCCCCGAGAAGAACACCAATTCGCAAACAAGTGCCACTTTAGGGCGTAAAGTTGCCTGGTAGAAGGGGCTCTGTCTTGGTTGATCATGTCTATGACAGCAGGTGGTAGATCAGCTAGATCTACCCGTCCAGGGGCCAGATGTGGAGGTTCCAGAGGTCTATTTGTGGATGCCAGAGCGTGCCCCGTCCCTGAGAAAGACGATCTTTCCTCAGGGGAATTTGCCAGGGAGGGGCTGTCGCGAGGAGTATGAGGTCCGAGAACCAAGCCCGGGTGGGCCAATAGGGAGCCACTAGAGTGACTTGTTCCTCGTCCTCCCTGACCTTGCATAGCACCTGTGCAAGAAGGCTTACTGGGGGAAATGCGTATTTGCGCAGCCCCATGGGCCAGCTTGTACTGATACGACTGGCCGTCGAACTGGCCGTCGAACGCGAACTGTAGAAAGGGTCGATGTCGAGGCAGTATTGAGATGTGGAAGTACGCGTCCTTCAGGTCTACTGCTGCGAAACAATCTAGATGCCGGACGCAATTTAAAATATGTTTAAATGCGTGAGCATTTTGAACGGGAGTTTGTGTAGGGCCCTGTTGAAAACTCCAAGATCAGTCGTAAGCCACCGCCTTTCTTGGGTACGATGAAGTAAGGGCTGTAGAGACCCTTCTTAATCTCGGTTGGAGGGACAGGCTCTATCACGTCTTTGTTTAGCAAAAGTGTCGTGATTTCCGCTTATATGTGATATATTTGTATATAGAATTCTGTATCCTTGAATGCAATGATGTGTCATTACCTGGTTACTTTGTGGTTATTATATAATTATTACAATTTTTAATTGAAAATAATTTTAAAATAATTAAAATTGTAATTATTTGTTATTAAGTTTACTTTAATTTTGACTTTCCATTCACTTAGAAAAGTTTCAATCATTTACTTTGAAAATGAGGAATCCACTCTACAGCACATTTAAGTAACTGGTGAATTTAAAACTCAAATTAATATTTTGTTTCTGCCCTTGGCATCCATAATCAAGTCATCAATCATTAACTGTCTTGGATTCCCATTTCTACTCCCTCAAATCCACTGTATGTCATTCTCAAAGATTTTGTTCAATCAGGGGGCCTGACAGCTGAAAGAAAGGGAAACAGTCCTTACAAAGAGAACCCCTACTCAACTGCCAGCCATTTTAGGAAAAAAATGAGCTTTGCATTTTGAGTTGTAAATTCAGCCAAGAAGCTGTCAAGATTTATGCAGTCTAGAAGGCACCCACACTCCAGAGACCATGGTAAGGAAAGGTATACAAGATGTAAAAAGTTTATTTAATGTGCAGGTTTTTTTTTTTCATTCAGTCTGGGAATTTGGAACATGTACAGAAACTTTGCTTACTGTCCATATTGCTTCCCATAAATTAATCTCTGCATTCACTTGTTCGGAAAGTACATCTTATATTAGCATGCCTCCCATTTATGCATTTCTATGTAATCCAGTAAAACTTAATTTCCTGATGTTGAGTAAAAGCAAATAGTTATTACTGGGCCATGCAGACTCAGCAGTGTGGACAAAAACATAATTTAACCATGTAATTAGAAAAAAAAGGTCTGCAAGATTCAAGTGAGTGTCATTTTGGTAATTGTTGCTGCTAATCAATCAATATATTGATTAGTCTAGTTAGATAATGTTATCCTTTTTAATAACATGGTATTTCCTCTGGCAATAATAAAATCTGTCAACTCTACATGTCTTGTTGAACAGAAGTTGTGCATTTCATAAGAACCTATATTTAGGCCCCTACACTAAACATAATTAATGGTTGTGAGCCTTTTTATGCCGGAAAAGTATCCCTGGTGAAAGGAAAAGGATATCTGTAGACTCAGAAGACAGGCTGTATGTATCCTAAGTAAGTCTACAGCTCTGGCTTGTTCCTGAGAGGCTCCACATGACATTGCAGAGTACCTTGTTTGTCTAGACTAGACGGGGCAGTCGATCGATGGTAACAGGATGCAGGTCTCTCCACTTTCAAACAGTGGGCTGTCTTTGTGGTCACGTTTAATTGGGTAAACAATTGCCAATTTTGCTGGCCCTCATATAAAATGATCCAGAGACCAGATAATCAACACGCTGAGTGATGAGACGGCAGACCACTGCAACTGAAATCTTCCCCACGTTGCACTTTGCTGTTCATGCAAAGAAACCTGAGGCTCAGGAAAGGCCCACCCCTCATTTCTATCCTAAATCTATGGAAATGTATTTCTATCAGGAAGTCTTGTAGACTTGATTGAAATTTAAGGTGACATTTATTTGATGAATAGAAAATAGAAAATTAATGTCTCTCTTTGGCATAGGCCCCGTCTGGCGGTCCAAAGAAGTTGTACTCAGAACCATCATATCCTGCCGGAGAGAGGCAGGGGCGAGGAGCATACACCTGTGCAGGATGGGACTCAACTTGTGGTGTTGGGGTGTTGGAGATTGCTTTGTTAGCACAAACACTGTAACAGCAATGTGATAGATTGTGAGCAGACTTATAAAGCAATGGCTTACATGTGATTGGCTGGGAATTACCCAGCTAATGCTGCGATGATGTACAGCTGCTAGTCTTCCCACTAAAACTACGCTGCACTTACATGCATGTGATTGAATTCTCCTCACTAAAGTCAGCCATTTCCAGAGATGCACTAGGTTCATGTCTTTAAAATGTATAGTGAGATAAACCATAAAAACTAACTTATTATGTGGATGATCATTCTATTTTATGCATTATCGGTTATTGAGAATCTTTCACTCAGTTCACTGGTATAAGGGAGCGATCTCATGAGCATTTGTATGTACTCTCATGTAAAGTGTGGTTCTAGCAAACATATATTTGCTTGTTTTTGAATATACATTGAAACATACAATACTGACATATTCACAACATGTAAAATGCAAACATTTAACATATTAGATACATGCATGTTTGCATACATTTTTGAATCCATGACTAATGTTTTAATGGAATTAAATTGTACTGCATTTTAGGGATGGGAAATTTAAAGCGTTAATTTATGTGATTCATATTTTTTATTTAATGCGTTTAAACAAAATTATCGCAGTGTCCAATTTTTTTAATTCCTAAAACTTCACACGATAGGAGAAAGGTGTCTGAGTTAGATCCTGCTTGTAGAGACTTGTAGAGACTGAACTGAAGCCAGAGAAAATAATAGTTTTGAGATTTTAAACTGCAGCAAATTAAACTTCACATTCAGTATGTTTTATATCTGTATGTCTAGTGTCTTATAATTAATTGGCAATATACACAAGTTTATATACCAATAAAGGTTGATATTAATTTAATCTGCCTATTTGAACCACTGAAGTCCACTTTTGTAATTGTAATTACAACATTTTCACAGATTTTATGACATGTGTACATATACTTGTATCCATTATTTCTACCTATAGGAATGTAGTATTACCATTTAATCACATTTCTTTCACTTTGCTTTAAAATTATTTATGGATGCTATAAAGATCTGAGTAAATGTTTTATACTTAGCAGTTTTAGGCAGAGAAAATAAAAGTAAGCTAAAACACTTTTATTTTCAGGGGTAGGATCTCACTTAAAGCAATATGCAGCATCACTCTCACAGGAATGCTCAATTTGTGGTTCATTCTCAATTTAAACTACAGGGACAGAAAAAAAAAACAAAGTGTCAAGATATAGCTTACTGAGAAAGATGCATCTTTTGTTCCTGCATACAAGATGAGGAGAATGTTTATTTGCTGATAGACTCATTGATTAAGTAATCTGAACAAGAAAAATAGAAAGGAAGGGTCTGTTAAATATGAAAATGCTGTCCCACAGAAAATAATAATAATAATTTAATCATCCATGTGTACTTGAAAGGTGTAAGACAACCGCTTTTTATGTAGTTTACAGGACTGTATGTATATACTGTATATTAGGGATGTGCCCAAAGCTGAATACCTTATTTGGAAAGGCAAGAATAATTAATTTAAAACTAATAATGGATTCATCTGAATAATATAACAAATATTTGTATGACTTATCCAAAAGCATGCATAAAGCAAGCAAGGATAAAACAACATTTTAAATAAACATATGCAAAATTACGAATTTATGAATCTATGCAGCAAGCATTTCTAAAGAGTAAACCTTATGACTAAAAATATGCACATTGAGATTTTAGATCGGATGGCCATGGTCTCCAATCCGTTTGTGATCTCTGTTAATTGTGCACGTCTGGAGCTTGTCAAGTGTAATATTAATTAAGATACAACATCTATCATATACACATTCCACTTCTTGAAATGTCTATGTTAATGTATCACACGATACACACATAATGATTCCCATGTATTTATTTATAGCCTAAACCTGAGGACAATGTTAAATTCCTAACCTGAAGTCATTTAACGTCGGAGCTATCAGTTAAAGTTAACCACATTTATGTCCACATCAGCGATTAAGGTAATTATCTGGTTAAGACTTTATTCCGAAAAAAGTAATATTGCTCCATAGGTTATTCATAGGAATATTCCTCCTTATGTAACATGAAGAAACTGAATCTCTGTCTTTTTTTTCTTCTTCCTAAAACTGTGTTCTTGAACTCTTGTAAGGCACTATATAAATGTAGCATAATTATTATTAGTGGTCAAACCCTGAAAGGGCGATGTTTCACTCATGTTTACGCTAATAACTTGTGAACTGTAAATCCGCTTTTTCCCCTGATTCATCCTCACGCTGAGTCGAATGCAAACACGTTTATTCACTACTACTCTAACAATTTTTGTCTGATTTACACATACATGTTTTAAAGTGATCATAACATAGAGCAAAAGTTCTGACTTGTTTCTCGATGTTTGAAATCGTTCCTGAGAAATGGCTTCACGAGGTTGACGGCGAGCATGGCGAAACTGACTTAATGCTGTACCTCCGCAACACTTTGACGGATTGTGACAAAACTTGGTATGTGTCATCGCCATCATGCCTTGAGATCACCAGCAGCAGTTCACCACACTGCCCCCTACTGGTCAGGAGAAAGAAAAAACTGCTATTTTGGCTTATAACTCTTGAACGCTTTGGCCAAAAACTATAAAACTGGTCTCTTTATATTCAATGAAACAAACGATGAGTCAAACGATGCCCAATTTTTCCATTTTGGGCATTGGCCATTTTTAATTTTGACACAAAATGCTGTATTTTAAGAATGCATTGGTGTATCGTTACAAAACTTGTTACGTGTCATCAGGACCATGCCCTGAAACTTTCAGTTTTATAAGTTTGTATCCGGCTCCACATAGTGGTGGGAAAATGCATTTAAAATACATTTTGTGAGCTTATAACTTTTAGTGGCACTGGTCTGTTTTCACAGGGCTGGTCTCATTATATTCGGGAGGACTTGCCAAGCGCAATTAAACCACCAAAAAAAGCGTCATTAGTAAATGTATTAATATAATAGAGAATATGGCAAAATGTTGCTTGGAAATGCCAAAAACAGGCCAATGAATTTGAAAAGTGGTCTCTGCATTTATGTAAATTGATGTAACTCTTAAGTGAAATGACATATTTTCACCAAACTTGACACACTTATAGAAGGGCTTAGCCCGAGAACAAACAGAAAAAGTTGCGGGGTTTGGCCATTTTGTGGTTCTATAACAGGGAACAATATGAAAGTGGCTCTAAATATAGAAACATTGGTCCGATTAATTAAAAAAATTGCATGCAAAAGTCTCTTTGCTTTCAATGTCTTTGTGCGAGTGTCCATCATTGATCATGAGGACAGCTGCATATATTGAGAAACAAGGCAGCCATTGGCCAATCATCAACAAATTTGATAATATGAGCACACCCATTTTTGAGAGACTGGTCTTGTTAGATGGTGTGCATTATGCAGAGAACTGATTTTATGTAAATGGGGGTGGGGGGCATTTTAAATTCTGAATGCCCTGTAGTAAGCAATGTATAAATGTGCTTGCTTGAAATATTTAAATCAATTTGTTTAAATTGGATTAAACTAAATATTGCATAGATGTCTATAAATGTATTGCACATAACTCTATGTATGTAAAAATGTTTCCCATTTTTTCCCCAAAAAACTGCTTGAGATACACTAAACAATGTGTAGTGTGCAATGTTGCACTTAACACCCTCTCCACAACCTTGAGTAAAC
The DNA here is from genome assembly GCF_025860055.1 of Xyrauchen texanus. Classification (NCBI taxonomy): domain Eukaryota; kingdom Metazoa; phylum Chordata; class Actinopteri; order Cypriniformes; family Catostomidae; genus Xyrauchen; species Xyrauchen texanus. Next base: position 41,424,013 of record NC_068276.1, read on the forward strand.
ACACTTTATCAATGTACTAATAGCCAAAAGAGCAAGCACTGTTGTTCTGCCGATGATAGATATTTTAATGTGCAACTACTACACGCAAATAGAACAGTAGTGTATCTTGAAAATCTTAATCTCATCTTAAAACATGCTGCAAAGTGCTCATAAACAACTTGAATGTTTTTGGTTTGCCTTCAGAATCTCAAATTTTGAAAGATATCTTTGCCAGCATTTAAAGCAGATATACAAAGACAAATGACAACAGAATTAGAAACCACACAGTTTAGGGAACACAATATCTGATTAATATTTTAACAATTTAGGCACCTCACTCATCACAAGGAAACTGGAAAAGGTAAATACTGTAGATGTTGCTAAAATCATCACATGATTATAAAAAGCCTAACGCTTGACCTAACGTTAAGCCAAGCGTTAAATAACACATTTAGCCTCTATTATCACCCCAAAAATCAACCTGTTCTCATAAAATTATTTTACTAGACTTACATATTTGCAAAACTATTTTTACGTGGCTTGTTACTGTTGTTGATGTCTTATAACATCAAAACACTTTTAACCTCCTGTAACTAGTAGCACCTAATAAACAATAAATAATGAAAATAATAATTTCTAGAGCAAATAGTTTTCCTATACAATTTATGTCCACATATGTAGACAGTGGGACTGAGTTGTGAAATTTTAAGTTATACAAAGCTATAGATATTAGATTTTCTTTTTTTTTTTTTTTATCAAATAGTTTATTACAGTTGAATTCAGAAGTTTACAAGTTTAAAACTCATTTTTTAACCATTTCACAGATTCATATTTGCAAACTATAGTTTTGTCACATCGTTTAGGACATCTACTTTGTACATGACAATAGTAATTTTTCCAAGACATTGTTTACAGACAGATTGTTTCACTTTTAATTGACTATATCACAGTTCCAATGGGTCAGAAGTTTACATTCACTAAGCTAACTGTGCCTTTAAGCAACTTGAACAATTCTAGAATATTATGTCAAGCCTTTAGGCAATTAGCTTCTGATAGGCTAATTTGAGTCAATTGGAGGTGTACCTGTGAATGTATTTTAAAGCCTACCTTCAAACTCAGTGCCTCTTTGCTTAGCATCATGGGAAAATCAAAAGAAATCAGCCAAGACCTCTGAAAAAGATTTGTGGACCTCCACGTGTCTGGTTTATCCTTGGGAGCAATTTCCAAAAGCCTGAAGGTACCACAATCATCTGTACAAACAATAGTACACAAGTTTAAACACTATCGGACAATGCAGACATCATACTGCTCAGGAAGGAGATTTATTAGAGATGACCTTAGCTTGGTCCGAAAAGTGCAAATCAATCCCACAGTAAAATTAGTTCTGTATCGACATAACTTGAAAGGCTGCTCAGCAAGTAAGAAGCAAATGCTCCAAAACCAGCTTAAAAAAGCCAGACTACAGTTTGCAAGTACACATGGTGACAATGATCTTACTTTTTGGAGAAATTTCCTCTGGTCTGATGAAACAAAAAATTTACTTTTTGGCCATAATGACCATCTTTATGTTTGGAGGAAAAAGGGGGAGGCTTGCATGCCGAAGAACACCATCCCAACCGTGAAGCATTGGGGTGGCAGCATCATGTTGTGGGGGTGCTTTTGCAGCAGGAGGGACTGGTGCACTTCACAAAATACAAAGCATCATGAGGAAGGACATATTGAAGCAGCATCTCAAGACATCAGCCAGGAAGTTAAAGCTTGGTTGCAAATGGGTCTTCCAAATGGACAATGACCATAAGCATACCTCCAATGTTGTGGAAAAATGGCTTAAGGACAACAAAGTCATCCTTGGACAAAGGTATTGGAGTGGCCATAACAAAGCCTATTTTCTGATAGAAAATATGTGGGCAGAACTGAAAAAGCGTGTGCAAGCAAGGAGGCCTACACACCTGACTCAGGGCAAAATTCCAGCAAATTATTGTGAGAAGCTTGTGGAAGGCCACTCAAAAAGTTTGACCCAAGTTAAACAATTTAAATGCTATTAAATACTATAAAATTGTGTGTAAACTTCTGACATTCTGAGAATTTGATGAAAGAAATAAAAGCGTAAATATATAATTCTATCTTCTATTATTCTGACATTTCACATTCTTAAAATAAAGTAGTGATCCTAATGGACCAAATAAAGGGAATGTTTTTTATGATTAAATGTCAAGAATTGTGAAAAACTGAGTTTAATTGTATTTGACTAAGGTGTATGTAAACTTCTGTCTTCAGATGTATGTGTCCAAGAATGTTGGTCATTCAACTTTTTGAAACGCTAGACATTACAGCTGATTTTCCATAAAGCTGAATAAATAATTATGATTCAAAGTAATGGCCAGCACTATCAAATCACTGCCAATCATGTTAAAATTAAATTTTGCATTAAAAAATTCTGAATATGTGTACTGATTTTCATTGCTCCATATCTGCCAAATATTTGGAGTGTTCCAAACATCATCTGCAGCCTGAAACTGAAATTTTGGTCGGATTTTAGGAGTGAATGCACTTGCATTCAATGCATAGAAAGCTATAGGATGCACTCTTGCTCACTTGCCCTCTATTTAGTGAATGACGTGAATGTAGCAAATTATTTTTAAGGCAATGCATTTCAACATTTGCATTTTAAAACCAACTACATTTACCACTGCAAAATAACATGGTGGCATGGTTTTGAATCTTACAGTTGCTTCTTATGACACTATTGTTTAGGTTTAGATTAAGGTTTTGGGTATGGATTTAGGTAGGTATTGTTGATTTATAACTCAATAGAGCATTTCCTTAAAACCATTGACCTCGGAACTGCCATGATACATGCAAATAAGAGTAGTTTAGAAGAAAAAAATATTTCAAGATTACTGTACCACTGGATAAGTTAAATTACTCTAAAATGAGTGCAAAATGAATTAAAATCCTTCATAATTCAGGCAATACAGCAAATGCTACTTAAACAACTGTAACCTTTCTTCAGTTTGTTCAATGAACTGTACAATTCCACAAGGACATAAGTGTTAGGCTCAACATTAATATGTTTGTGCAGCAAAGTGCTATTTGTCCTCGAGAAATATCTGTGTTTTTGTGCAATTTATATTACTAAGCATAAATGTGGACCTTGTTGAAGTCACGGATGTTTCTGTGCCTGAGTGTTGATAAATGACACCTTGGCATTGAGTGCTGAGTAGTTTCCTCTTGTAAAATGAGTTGCTATGACAAAAATAAATGGCAACAGAAGGCACTGAAGTTTCAAGTGTGAATAAACCCTAAAATGTATCCAATCCCCTTTAGGCCTTTGATTCAAGTGCTTACTCGCTTAGCATAATGTTACGTTAGGGTTTTTTGTGTTCTGTTTAAATCTGGTAAACTACAACCTCATAAGTGATATGTCTAACCATAAAATTAAGGAATTTGCCATCACTCATGCTTTCATATTCTCCACAAGCTGCACTCGAATATGGAAAATGATGGGGCTGTGTTTGGCACAGCAAACAGCCAGTACAGTAGACATTCTGAAATTGTCCCTCTCCACCGGTAAATGTTTTAATGCAATGTTCATTTTTAATGAGAATGTATCTGTCTTATTTATCTGAATTAATCAGTGGCAGATAGGCCCCCTTTCTCAGATAATCTGATAAATAAAGCTTGGCATTTCTAGGATGGTTTCCAATAGTGGCCTACTGGAATGGGGTGAGCCCTGTTTTCTGCATCTCCCTGCACCATAATTGAACTAGCGAGAGGCAGATCAGGGATTCAGTGGGTGTAGAGAGAGAGAGAGAGAGAGAGGTTCAGGGTGGGGGGTAAGTGGAGTGGGTAATCAACAAATCTATCCTCATGTTTAGCTTGGCTGGCTCTCTCCTTTGGCTCAAAGTGGGTGCAGATGGATTTTAGATGGAATGGCCATTCTGAGTGACAGCCTGTGTCATACTTCAACAGCATGACAACTAGGGGCTTTTGGAGAACCCTAGACTTCATCAAAGTCTAAATTGTAATCATCACACTTATCATGATTAACAATGCCATGTTGCCTGGATGCTGTGAAGTAATAGATGACTAATACAAAGTTACATGGTCATTTGGTCAAATGCCTTACATGCTGAAGAAACACTGATTACAGATACATTGTCCTTTTATTGCCATTTGCAGTGCAGTTCTGTCCAGCTTGGCTCATTTGACCCTGTGTGGGCTGCACACTTAATTGCTCCATGGTTTGACAAGTCTAATTGTGCTTAAGCACCTTCCATGTATGACACTGTAATTTCACAGCAATTCAATGGAAAATTGACCTCTTTACATCAACTTTTGTACACTTTGACATTTCTCCAAAGCCTCTTGATTAAGGAACTATCATGGACCTTATGATGACCTCACACCCACAGTACTGCTGTTGCAGCAAATCTTCTCTTTTTTTAGACCCTCCAGTTGCTCTATGTCTAGCTTCTGCAACACAGTCTCACACCTTTCCAACATACTGAAATGTTACCTGGCAGACTCAAATAAACAGACTCTCAAAACTGGAATTTTGAGGTCATTCAATGCAATATGCATTTCTGTTAACACATCGAGCAGAGAAAAGACTACATTTCATTAAATCTGCTTTCACTATTCTTTCCTATACAAAGGTAATTTCAATCAGAAACACAAAGTTCAGTGTGAAGCCTTTTTTCCCTGACAGCCAGAGCATATTAAAAGGATAGCTCACCCCAGACTGTTTATTCATGTAAAATAGTTTACCCATCCTTATGTTGTTCCAAACCTGTGTTACGTTTTTTTTTGTCCATGAAACACAAAAAGGAGATGTAAGGCAAAATGTTAGGCTTGGTCACAATTCATTTTCATTACATCTTTATGCATTCAATTATGTGAATGTGACTGAGGCTACAATTTTGCATATCCCTTTTGTGTTCCACGAAGGAAAGACAAAAGGATTTTGAAAAACCATGGGTGAGTAAATGATGACAGAATTTTAATTTTGAGTGAACTATCCCTTTAAACCATCCATTTAGCATGTGGTACAAGGTGAAACTAAAGGGCCAAGATGAGAAATGTCAATGAGAATCTTTGAGGTGTGAGTCAGATAATAGACCTAATGAAGATGTAATGCACATGGGCTAAATGGGTCACTTTGTGCGCTACATTAAAATGTGATGGTCAATCATCTCTGTGTATTGACATGTTATGCCATTAGGACAGTTTTCCCCTTTGAATATCGAATCACACTCTGTTTTCCATCTCAGTGAGGAAAAAGGTCACAGCACGCACTGACTGGCATGTCTGAAATTTCATAGACACTAAAAGCCCTGCCATTGCTAAAGAACATAAAAAACATTAAGTAGCAGAAGCAGATTCCATTGTAGATACAATGTACACACATATACATTGAAACAAAATGATTTTCGGAGCTCCGTGATAGAAATGCTTATAATTGATCAATCACAGAGATCTATTATCGTAAAGCAAAATTACTTGGAAGCAGCTACTTGATGTACAATACAGATCGAAGGATAAAAGTGTTTTAGCATCTGTCAGTTCATTTCCATTTGCAACTGCTTCCTCTTTCTGCTCCATCCCCTGTATCGAATATAATACAGCAAGATCTCATTCCCATGAATAATTTACATGCTTAAACAGAGTGCATACATTTCCGTCACTCTTTGTTTTGTTTTCCTCCCAAAGGCTAAAAATGACCACTATTATGGCTGGGTATGAGCCCCCTACCAACTCTGCTCCCTCACATGATCAGCTGAAGAGAGCATTTGATTTCTTCATCTATCGTCCTCATTAGAATAATACAAAAATAAATATGCCAATGCTGTGCAGCTGGTACTCCAGCAGTATCTATTCATTCACTATTGCGACTTGACCACCCAGCACAAGTAATGAGTGGCAATGAGGCTTTGGAGATGTGGAGGGAAAGAGAATGGCTGCCTACATAAACTCTTATGAAGAGGACAGCATTTTCTTATCGTGCCAACTGCCTTGCGGCAAAACGAAGAAGCCTTTTTCTGTCACCGCAATGACAGGCACAAGCAACCCTGGCTGTAATGCATGGCATACGACTATGGGCTGAAATATGTGCCACCAGAAACTGAATTTGAACCATTTATATTTGAATTTGAATGGCTAAACTTGAATAATTGCATTGAAAAACTGAATTTGAATCACATAATTTGAAATTGTATTGTTTAATTAAAATTGAATTTATTCAAAAACTGAATCTGAATTGTATCATTTGAAATTGAATTTATTCGTTTGGAACTGAAGTCCAATAAAATTTGATCCTCACTGAAAATTAAACTCTCTATATATCTTCACATTCACTTCTCACAATTCAGGTTCAGTTCTCAAATTCAATTTCAAGTTACTGAGACAGACATCCGGGTAGTTGGAGGATGAAGGAAGAGCAATCGGCGCAGATCGATAGATAGCGTTCATAGGTTGATTTCACGTGGCGTCACGCTGCTGCATCGCGAGCGCGCAATTCAGATGGAGGGCAGGAAGTGAAATAGCTGAGGATCTGCCGTCTGGCAAAATGCCAATGTTTTGTGTAGTTCACGGCTGCTCCAATCGTTCTAATCGAGAAAAGGGAAAGGGTTTTTATAGAGTACCGAAGATTGTCACTCATAAAGGTGAGAAATGTAAAAAGCTCACAGAACAACGCCGTAAAAGTTGATTTTTAACGTACGTCTGCGGTCGGGAGGAGCAGAGTATGTTAATGCCCGTGTCTGCAGCGACCACTTCAGTCGGAGGTATGTTAGCTAGCCAACGTGTTTTTGTGTCTGTGTTTATATAGCATTAGGTTGTCATTAAATGCTCATTTACTTAGTAATGCTTATTAAGTTACCGGTAGTCTAATATGGACTTGATTGGGGCTTTTAGGTTGCCCTAAGCTTGTCTAATCTTTCGAGTCTATTGTCCCATTGGAGTAAGGAGGAGGAGAGGGATAATAATCAGTCAGTCCAGTACCTGAGCCCTCACACACGTAGTGTCAATACCTGATCCCTGCTTCTTGGCTCTGATGATGATAAGTAAGAGGACATGGAGTAGTAGTACCTGAGCCCCGACACATATCAGTCTGTTAATATGTTTTCAACAAGTGTAATACTTTTATCCACTAGTCCAATTGTACTGGCTATATGTATTATATGTAATGAAATGGATTCTAATCTGTTATTGCACACCATGTTCTTGTTATTATAACAATTGTTGAAAAATCTAATCTTGTAAATAAACCACCATGTATAATTCTGTCTTCTCAATGGCATTTAATCTTTTCATTTAAATTATACAACAGCCAGAACTCACAAAGACCACACTCATAACAATAGTCAAAATGTAATCTTGTCTCATACAACCGTATTGATATAACAGCAATATCACACAGCCCACTTTCAAGAGTGCCTGGATCCTTTCATTACATTACACATGTGAGTTTGTAACTTGCTGTCCCAGTATTTCTGGAAGTATACCGTTTCTAAAAAAGCCTAACATCATCCTAAAGTTCAAGATCGGGCAAAATCCTTTCAACAAAAATGTCATTGTGGTTCCACACAACAAAATCACAGTACTCAGCGTCTACAATGTGAAGCTGTCCCTGAACTTAGTAGTAGTAGTCATGAGTCCGGTCCAGCATGACATTATCCCCATCATTGATGAGGCAGAAGCCCTTTTCCCCAGCACACAAGCGCAGATTGGCTTCATCTTGGTGAGAGTGTGGACACTAAAATCACAGAGAGAAGGACACGTGAACAATAGATTAACAAATATATTTTCTGCCTTTTTGCTCAGTTTAGGACTTGAGACACGACTCAGTCTCGAGATTTAGGGACTTTACTACAACAGAGACTGTAATATTACCTTAATCTTGCAGATGCCAGTTCCGTGACAGTCACAAGCAACAATCCCATCAGGGGAGGACCCCATGTATGGCCACTTGGGGTTCAGCCAGAGACCACTGTCCATACAGGAGAAGCCTGCATGCTCCCGACCCATCAGCTTCTCATAGACTCCTCTGGCTTGTGCTTCATGTTTGCATCCATAACTGTACACAGTACACATGCAAAACATGAAAAGGAAATGATTACTTAGTATTGGATGTGTAGAGCCAGTTCAGTGATTTAAATGCCATTTCCCTAACCCCTATACTTAGTTCTACTCCTGCATAACCATAGTCTTATAACCCTATAACTAATAACTAACGTGCACCAAAGCAATGTGTTACTATACATTTCATTTAATATTCCACCAGTAAGATACATTTACTTAATAGACAAGCTTCTTTTTTATCCAAATTATACCCTCTGTTGTCAGTGTTTCTTTTTCTGGACATAAACACGGTTTACACGAGGCCTTACCTCTGCCTTACCCTAATTCAAACCCTAAATACCTTGTAGCGGCTGTGGTGAACCTATATGCTTCTGGGTAGCATATGGCCTTGATCAAGCTCTTGGATGGTTGCTGGGGGTTGGTCTTAATAGCTTGTTTCAGCTTGGAAGCAGTTATGCGTCCAGCTCTTTGCCTAAACCAAATCCTGCTTGCACTCTGACTTCGAGTTGCCCTCTCTACAGCCTGGACCTGGGACATGATGAGCTCTTCTAGCTGGAATACCTGGCATAGCTCTCCAAGCTCTTTGGGGGGTAGCTGCAGAGTCTCTGGTGTTCTGTATTCAAGAACAGTTTTAGGAAGCATACTAGATTTGGGGATGAATTCTTTGTAGTAAGGCTCCTAGCCATCAGTGCTGCACTCCTTGGACAGTTTTTGCTTAAAGTCTCAAAAAACTAGCATATGTTTCTGACCCTCTCTTCACTCTTGGGCATGAAAGTGATTTCCCAACCTGGTTTTCAGTTGTCCTGCCATCAATAGAACGGTCAATCTTTTTTTTTTTGGCTTTAGCAGAGAAGTCGATCAGAGCTACTGGAGCAGCAGGAATCTGAAAATAAGTTAACACAAAGAAGATCATTAAGTCCACATTTCTGTGGTCCATAACCATAACATATCTATATGCAGTATAAATCTGGCGTTTATCCTATGGCTGTGAGCAAAACAGGTAAGGCTATCATCACAGGATTGAGATGCCAAACTGTGTTTATGTGGGTCTTTGCTGTCTTAGCTTCTCTTTGTCCAACAGGGAAATTGTGACTGACCACATTGTCACAAGCTACACATGTTAAGGCAGAATATAGAATAGAAATAATTTAATAAAACCCCAACATTAGGTATGATGGAATATAATGAAAATCCCCTAAAAGAAGATGAAATGTAGGCTAGATGAAGACAAGCAATCTGCCTGATTAAGTAACCAAAGGGGCACAATATAAACATTAATTTAACATCATAATTTAGCCTACAGTTACAGTGTCCAAAAAATACAGTGTCACCTTACCTTTTTTACATGTGATGGCATCAGCCACTTGCACTGCTCTGTTGTGCAGGAAGCTGTATCACTTTCTTTCGAAGTGTAAATGTGCTATTTTTGTGTTCTAGTCAAACGGAATTAACTAACTTATGCATTCAATTCAAATGAATAGGGCTAGTGCTATGGTGTAATTGCCCTGAAGTTTATGGCCTTACATTATGCTAGCACCTGCCAAACACAGCGACACATAACTTACACGCTTACTACTCTCTCTCTCTCTCCCTCTCAGTAACGTTACTCTGACAATGACAACGACGAGGAGAAGTTATCGGGAAAAAATCACACTGAAGACATGACCAGTCTACTTGGCGGCTAACACTAGCTACGTTTGCAACAACATTTTCACCGGAGGAAGAGGCAAGCGCTTAGAAATAATAAACACCAGGCAAAAATGTTGTTACAAGAGCTAGTAGGCTACCATAAAAACGTGGGATTATAGCTACTGTTTGCAGCGTCGGGAGAAAGATTTAATTTCCCTGTTTCTAAAAAATAGCTATAACATTAACAACAGTTAAACAAAAGATCGTTAGATCGTAAAAAAATAAATTCATTACCGTATTTGTCCCAGCCGAATCCATGGTGGTGGTGGTCACGCTAAGTCAGGCAAGCACTTCTTCTTTGTTTCATGGCGGGTAGCGTACTGTGCTCCAAAACATTGGTGCTGATTGGCCCAAGAGGAGTCCTGTGCGCCAATGAACACTATCTATCGATCTGCGCTCGATTGCTCTTCCTTCATCCTCCAACTACCCGGATGTCTGTCTCAGTAACTTGAAATTGAATTTGAGAACTGAATCTGAATTGTGAGAAGTGAATGTGAAGATATATAGAGAGTTTAATTTTAAGTGAGGATCAAATTTTATTGGACTTCAGTTCCAAACGAATAAATTCAATTTCAAATGATACAATTCAGATTCAGTTTTTGAATAAATTCAATTTTAATTAAACAATACAATTTCAAATTATGTGATTCAAATTCAGTTTTTCAATGCAATTATTCAAGTTTAGCCATTCAAATTCAAATATAAATGGTTCAAATTCAGTTTCTGGTGGCACATATTTCAGCCCATATACAACTGCCACACAGCACCCAGTGGATGTATCTGCAGAGCAATGCTGCAACCATCTGAGGCAGCAAATCTGACAAGTGGCATGACACTTGCCAGTCAGACTGCTGTGTGACATGTCCCAGAGCTGTCAATCTGCTCAGCTTGGAAACAGACAGCATGTAGAACAACAACAGCATCCTGCGTTGATGCATGTCTTGTCAGTTATGACAGTGATCACCTTGCTTCTTTTAAACATAGCAAGTTTTAGACTTTTATATAATTTTTAATTTTATATTTTATGCAAAACATGTTGTTTCACACCATCAGCCATAATTAGCTGCTTAGATCTTTTACAGGTGAATATTAGCAAAATACCGCTAATATGTAAAAGAAATGTGTCCCTCAAAAATTTAAATGATCATTCTTCTGCGAATAAATTGTAGAGAATGTACTGGTATACTTTTTCCATGTAATTACAATTATCAAACCGTGAGGGCTGCAATTTAATTAAGTAAATAAAGCACCTATGTTCATGGCTGTTTTGTCTGTAGTGTGTAGGGCTTTCTTAAATACATGTAAACAGGATTGTGACAGCGGGCGTGGTCAAGCGCCGTCCGGAGAGAAAGCGGTAAGAGCGCTTACACCTGAGCTAAATTATGTCTAACACCTGTGTCTAATTGCAGTAAGCACGAGGAGGCGGCATAAAAGAGCAGCAGCCACAGAGCCTCGTGTAGAGAGTGCCTACACCCAGAGTAACAACTAAAAGAGCGTGTGTTGTACAATTGTGTATCGAACAGAAAGTGTGTAATTAAAAGAATCTTACCTTGAAGCCGCGCTGGTTCCCGTGTCTTCCTTAGTGGAAAGCGTCACACTGGTGCCTAAACCGGGAGTTAGCTGGAAAAAATAATTTTCTGCAAATTATGGAACAGAGTAAGCCCCATAGAGTCCTCCCAGCTGGCGGAAGTCCTCCAGTCCTCAGCTACTCTCCATCAGAGCCACCAACAGTCTCTGCTTGAGCTCCGACAGGACCAGGATCGTCGGTTCTTTGAGATAATCGCGGGCTCAAGCAGAGGACCGGCTTGCTATCCGGAGCCTCCTCAGCCAGGAGGCCGCTCCAGATGCAGCAGCGACCCCGGACACCAGCGCCACACTGCCCCCACCAGCTACAGAAGATGGGGCGGCAGATGATCGGGGCGTTCCTGGACCTCTTTGAGCGCCGGCGGAAATTTGGGGTTGGCGCGCGACCAGTGGGCAGCCCGCCTCGTCCCTCTCTTGTCGGGGAAGCACAGCTCGCGGCACAACAACTTCCGGCAACAAGCCTCCTGGCTTATACCGACTTGAGGAGAGCCATCCTGCAGCGGGTTGGTCGGAGCCGGAAGAAAGTCGCCAGCTCTTCGGGCCTTGAAACTGGATAAGTCCGACCGCCCGTTTGCGTTAAGCCCAGCGGCTCCGTGATGCCTGTCGGAGGTGGCTGCTTGAGGGGACCGCGGCGTCGAGGAGCTTCGTCGATCAGGTGGTACTGGAGCAGTTTGTCCAGCGCTTGCCCGGAGATCGGCGAGTGGGTCCAGTGCCACCGCCCGGCGTCGCTGGAGGAAGCCGTACGACTCGCGGAGGACCACATGGCAGCGATTCCAAGGGCGGATGAGCCCTCTCTCTCTCTCTCCCTTCCCTGTGTCTTCCCCTGTTTTTCTCCCTCCCCTCTTCCCTCTCGCTCTGCTCTCTCCCCAGGGTCCGTTCCTGCCCCCCGCAGGCGCGGAAGATTCATGAGACCAACTTCCCGGCCGTGGGAGATCCTGCCTACCCCTTCCGCGTCCTTCAGCCGCTCTCCTCCTCAGGTGGGAGCCCGCCAGCACGCAGGTGCGGCCGTGGCGCCTGGGCGGTCTGCTGGAGGTGCGGAGACCGGACCACTTCCGGGATCAGTGTCCGCTGATGGAAATAGGGAAGGTGGTGCGGGTCTCTGATGTCCCGCAGGCTGCCCCGATCGGGCTGGAGCGTGCCGTATTCGGTAAGGATCCAGGGGTACATACCAAGCATTGTTGGATACCGGCTGTAACCAGACCACCATCCACCAATGCTTGGTTCAACCCGGGCTTTGGGCTCAGCTAAGCGGGTGAGGGTGAGGTGTGTGCATGGGGATGTTTACAAGTATCCCATGGTGACTTTGGCGATCAAATTCGGGGAGAAAAACATAGTGTGGAGGCAGCGGTTAGTTCCCACCTCACCCATCCGCTAATTTCAGGAACTGATTGGCGAATTTTAGAAATTTATTGGAGGGAGTTTGTGCGGATGGGTCCTGCATGAAAGTGAAGAGATGTGTGATGTGCGATGCTTTGGCAGGGAGGCGGGCGGGGCCGTCCTCGGCTGCTCGAATGACGAGGGAAGGGCGAGGTTGTCGCCCCTCCTCTCAGGGAATTCCGGAGGACTTCCCCTTGGAGCAGTCGCGGGATGAAACCCTTAAGCACGCTTTTGACCAAGTGAGAGTAATCGATGGTCAACAACTCCGGCCAGGTGTCGCCGTTTCATATCCATATTTTTCGCTTGTTAAAGATCGGTTGTACAGAGTGACGCAGGATGCTCAAACAAAGGAGGAAGTGACACAATTATTGATTCCACGGGGCCGCCGGGAAATGGTTTTGCGTGTGGTGTGCGGCGTGCCGCGAATGTCAGCTCGTAAACCCACCGGCCACCCCAAAAGCGCCTTTGCGCCCCCTTCCATTGATCGAGGTTCCCTTCGAAAGAATTGGAATGGACCTCGTCGGGCCATTAGAGCGGGCGACGCGGACATGCGCTTTGTGTTAGTCCTGATGGATTACATAGCGCAATATCCGGAAGCAGTGCCTTTGAGCAACATCTCAGCGCGTAGTGTTGCAGGGGCACTCTTCAAAATAATCTCCGGTGGGGATTCGAAAGAAATCCTCACCGACCAAGGCACTACTTTTATGTCACGAACACTTCGCGAACTTTACAAACTCTTGGGCATTAAGTCGATTCAGCACTAGCGTCTACCACAGATGGACTGGTGGAGCGATTTAATAAGGCGGCTCAAAAATATGATTCATAAATTGCGTACCGCGAAGGCGCTAGAAATTGGGATAAGTTTGAGCTGCTGTGCAGGCGACGCCACGCGGGTCCTCGGCGTCATCCGTGAAGCTTGGGAGGAGGACCTTCTAATAGTAAAAGCGAAATTCAATACGTTCTTGATCTTAGAGCAAAAGCGCCACACACTGGGGAAATTAACACAGGAGAATTTGCTCCAGGCTCAAGAACATCAGCGCCGGCTGTATGACAGGGGTGCTCAGCTACGGAATTCGCACCGGGAGAAAAAGTGCTTGTATTACTCCCAACATCGAGCTCTAAATTACTCGCCAAGTGGCAAGGACCCTTTGAGGTCACACGACGAGTAGGGGATCTCGATTATGAGGTTAAATGTACCGATAGAGGGGGTGCGCATCAAATATATCACCTCAACCTCCTGAAATTGTGGAGAGAAGAGGCGGCCTCTGTGATGTTGGCAACCGTAGTTCTGGAGAGGGCGGAGCTCGGACCGGAGGTAAACAAAGCCTGCAATCTCAACACCCGGTTCCTTGTGGAGACCACCTCTCACAGCGCCAACTTCGCAGAGGTTTCCGAATTACAAAAGGAGTTTGCAGGCGTGTTTTCTCCTCTACCGGGCGGTCTCGACATCACCATATCGAGACCGAGCGGGCGTGGTGATACGTTGCCGCCCTATCGCTTCCCGAACATAAAAAGAAAGTAGTTGGAGAAGAATTGGGCGCGATGCTTGAGATGGGAGTAATAGAAGAGTCCCACAGCGATTGGTCCAGCCCGGTCGTCCTTGTTCCCAAGAGCGATGGGTCTATGCGTTTCTGTGTGGATTATAGGAAAGTCAACGCGGTGTCTAAATTTGACGCGTACCCAATGCCCGTGTTGATGAACTGCTCGATCGGTTAGGTGCGGCTCGATTTTATTCGACCTTGGATCTAACGAAGGGTTATTGGCAGATCCCTTGACACCAATATCCCGTGAAAAAGCGGCCTTCACCACGCCGTTCGGATTACACCAATTCGTGGCGCTTCCTTTCGGTTTGTTTGGGGCACCAGCCACGTTTCAGCGTCTCATGGATAGGATCCTCAGACCGCATACTGCTTACGCCGCTGCCTATCTAGAGCGATATCATCATTTATAGCAATGATTGGCAGCGGCACATGCAACATCTGAGGGCCGTCCTGAGATCGCTGCTGCGGCGGGGCTCACGGCAAACCCGAAAAAGTGCTTGTGATTGAGCGTGTGGAGGTACGGTATCTGGGGTTCCACTTGGGTCATGGCCAGGTGTGTCCCCAAATTGACAAGACACTGGCGATTGCGACTTGCCCTAGACCCAAGACCAAAAAGGGGGTGAGGCAGTTCCTGGGGCTGGCTGGCTATTACAGAAGATTTGTGCCTAATTATTCGGATGTCACCAGCCCGCTGACTGACCTCACTAAAAAGGGGGCTCCAGATCCGGTCCAATGGTCAGAGCAGTGCCAACAGGCGTTCACACAGATTAAAGCTGCACTTTGTGGGGGGGCCGCTCTTGCATGCACCTGACTTCTCTCTCCCTTTTGTATTGCAGACGGACGCTTCAGACAGAGGGCTGGGGGCCGTACTCTCGCAGGTGGTGTAGGGGGAGGAGCGCCCGGTGCTGTACATCAGCCGGAAGGTCTCCTTGAGGGAGACCAAGTACAGCACCGTGGAGGAGTGTCTGGCCATCAAGTGGGCAGTCCTCACACTCCGTTACTACCTGCTGGGGCGGGCCTTCACCCTCTGCTCGGACCACATCCCACTCCAGTGGCTTCACCGCATGAAGGATACTAACGCCCGGATCACCCGCTGGTATCTGGCACTCCAGCCTTTTAAATTCAAGGTGATCCACAGACCGGGGGTGCAGATGGCTGCCGCTGACTTCCTCTCCAGAAATGGGGGGAGTGGTAGGCAGGCCGGATGACGCCCCGGCCTGAGTCGGGCGGTGGGGGTATGTGGCAGCGGGGGCGTGGTCAAGCGCCCGTCCGGGAGAGAAAAGCGGTAAGGGTGCTTACACCTGAGCTAAATTATGTCTAACACCTGTGTCTAATTGCAGTAAGCATGAGGAGAGCGGCATAAAACAGCAGCAGCCACAGAGCCTCGGGAGAGAGAGTGCCTACACCCAGAGTAGCAACTAAAAGAACGTGTGTTGTACAATTGTGTATCGAACAGAAAGTGTGTAATTAAAAGAATCTTACCTTGAAGCCGACGCTGGTTCCCGTGTCTTCCTTAGTGGAAAGTGTCACAAGGATCATTATATTAAACATGTGGGTTCAGAGTATTCTGAGCTCCATATACACAAACTCTATTGCATTATTTAAAGCACCCCAGATAAACTTTAATTCGACATTTGCATAATTTCACATACCTCTATGTTTGGCTACTACAATTTTCTATAGACATTTACAATATCCTCCTGAGAGTGGGTTTTTGTTGACAGCATTTCACTGCATTAAAAGGCTGTTGTCAACTCAACTACAACCCTTCCCTTCAGCTTTTCAAAATAAAAGCTACCGCCGAAATAAAAGCTTGAGGGTTTACCCTTACCAGCCAGAGCATTCAAATTTGGGAACATTTATTCCCATGGTTCCTGTCTCAATATCTTCGCCATCCAAAACTGCCATATACTCATGAAAATATAAGCTTAAAGCACATATGATTGGTTAAGGGGTTACTGGGCATGAATAATAAATGTATCATCATCATCCTCCATTTGCCTGGGCGGAGCCAGAGAGGATGCCCCGGGAGATTACCTCCAGTGTTGGATTTACTGCTTCAACTTAAAACTGAGGTGAACTTTTGAGGTAAGACAAGTTATTTAACATGTGTTGTCAATATTGTCTATTGAAAGTCAAAACGTTTTAGTTACGAAGCATTTAGTTGTAGGAGTAATGATAGTTATTTCTGGAAAAAAATGCCATGATCATCGGCATTCACTGGACAGGCAGCTAGCCACTATTTTTAAGCAAATTTATGTGAAACTTGCCAAATAAACATTAGCTAGCAATACTGTATATTTTGGTCAATTTTGTTGCTTGTGGTAGATAGTCAAACCTTTTTTAGTTACGAAGCATTTATTTGTAGTAGCACTAGCTAGTTTTGTTCTGGAAAAAAACGTGGCAAGCCTCTTTATGGCAGTTTATGTGAAATAGCTATCAATACTATGTAGATTTTTAACTAAATATCATTAACTGTATTTGCCAATTTTGTCGGCAAAAATCTGTCTGAAGTAATGTGAGGCAGAGAGTAAATGCTGTTTAGACCTTTTTTTATGTTGTTCAGACCTGCCTAGAAACTGGCTTGCTAGTAAGATATCCCATGTTATACATTTTTTTTTAATTATCCTTCTATAATTTAGCAGATAGCCTTATGCATCCACACACAGACATGATTTTTGATTGTGTGTAGCTTCCTGTTCACAAGGAAAGTATGAGAGGGCTGTCTGCAGTTGGACATTCTGATTAGTCTGCAAGCCTTTGGTGACAATTCAGTGTACGTATTTGTGAAGAACACACCATGAGGAGATAGAGGATGAGATGGAACCTGATCCCCAGCCAAGACCATCAACTGGGTATATATGAATGTTTATGTATTGTTTGTTTCTATTTCTCATATGACTGATACTCACTGTAACACTAACACTGTTACTCTTATTATTTTGGGTATGGCTAGCCATTCTCGCACATGTCCCAAGTCAGCTAGAAAGCGAAAACGCTTCCCTGACTCTGTTTCTTATCCCTTGTACACTGACATCGATTCACAGGCTCCAAAACCTTTCCCATTTAAGCCTAGCTATCCATTCGGTATTGACTTAGGTAACGTGCGTCACGCTATCCGTTCAACCTCAAAATTATGTTGCGAGAAATTAACATTTTCATTTTTTTAATTAGTTGCTGAGATATGCACCTTTACAAACCGTCAGGGTTGGGAGCTCGATCTGAACTGTCCTTCATATTCCAACTACCAAGGAGCTTGGATGGAGGTGACCCCCAATTAATTCTACAAATTTCTTGGGTTGCTCATTTACATGTGGTTTTCAATTCTACCTGATTCCCATCGTCATTGGGGAACCAAGTAACTTCAGGGCTCGTGGGTCGAGGGGATTTATGTTATTTTTACCAAGGAGCAGATCAGGTGTACAACCAGGAGACCAGAGGAGATCCGGGGGACAGCCAGGAGACCAAGGGGACCAGAGCAGATCAGGCAAATGGCCAGGAGACCAAGGGGACCAGAGCAGATCCGGCAAATGGCCAGGAGACCAAGGGGACCAGAGCAGATCCGGCTCACCTTTCACTGTGGGTGTGGAGGAAGAGGGCTTTAAATCTCCTCACACTTTGACAGAGACTTAGGGACAGAGCCATGGAAGACTTTGGGGGCGGAGCCGTGGAAGAAGAAGCCGTGGAAGAGAGTATAGACAGAAACTGGGGAACATAAGCCTTTCTTCTTTTCCTCCTCCTCCTGATGGCCGAAATTGGCAATGCTGGCTCTGGGACGGATGAGGCTGGCAATGCTGGCTCTGGGACAAGCGAGACTTCCAGCTCTTTGGCCGTGGCAGGCGTGGGCGTTGGCTCGTTGGCCGTGGCTGGAGAGAGCATTGGCTCATTGGCCATGGCAGGTGTGGAGGGACGAGCCGTGGATGGCTGGGAGGCAACCACTGTGTGAGGAGATTTAAAGCCCTCTTCCTCCACACCCACAGTGAAAGGTGATCCGCTAACTCGCAGAGCCTCCTCCACAAACTCGAGGAGCATCCAGTTAGGATCCGCTGGAGGCAATAGCTCCTTTAGTGCACTACTGAGACATGCCCTGAAGAAAACCACCAAAGAGTAGTCTAGATAGTGCACTAAGTTCGCCAGCTCTAAAAACTCACGGACGTGGTTCTCAACTGGACGGTCCCCTTACATAAGGAGGACAATTCTGACAGCTTTCTGTGACAAGGCAGGTGAAGAATAAGGATCTAAATGCAGCTTTATTTACAAAAGAATAAACAAACTAACTCAGAATATAATGAAAACAAAACACAGGGAACCAAGCACAGAGCATCCAACAATGTATGCAGAGACTGACAAACTAACCAAGGGAAACAACGGCTAAATACACAAAGGAAAACATGGAACACCTGGGGAAAGAATCAGGGAATAAAGAACACCTGTGGAAACAATTAGGGAGAATCAATCATAAAACTACAAAGGACTACAAAACTAAGGGAACTTGAACAGGGAACTAAACAAGAATTTCAACATAAAAGTCTATTCAAACACACACACAATTTAATAGAGACTGCAAACGCAGTCGAGACCGTGCCCATATGATTTCAAATCATAATGTGCACATTTTCATTCATACAGTTTACACTTTAGAAATATTGGCTGCACAGATTCATACATTTGTTATAATTTTGGATATTAAAATGTTGCTTTATCCTTGTGCCTCTTGGATAATCAGTCATATGAATATTTTTTATATTATTCAAATGAATCCGTTATTCATTTTGAAGTCATTATTTGTGCCTTTCCGAGAAAGGTAATCGGCTTATGGCACATCCCTACTTAAATCAGGGCCGGCCCGAGGCATAAGCGAACTAAGCGGCTGCTTGGGGCCCCCTGGTGGCCAGGGGGCCCCCCAATCATTTTAAAAAATTTTTTTTTTTTTTTTACAATTAAACAACTTAAACGAGTGATATAAATGAATGAATGAATATGAATGAATAATTCAAGACAAGAAAATTCTGATTTGTTGTCGACAACTGCTGCTGTTGCCAGCGTTTGAGTCATGCGCATACACACTAGACACCTCGCGACGGCTGTCACGGCTCGGCGTCGTGCATTGACAATTCGCGCGGCGCGCAGCGTCCACGGTAATAAATAAGCAAGCCGCCTAGCCATGTCAGAAAAAGGACGTATCCCTCTGGTGCCGAAAAAAGAAAAAAGAAAAGGACCGAGGAGGAGAAAAAAGAGCGAGATAAAGGTATGTTTGCATGATTGTTTACAGTATGTTTTGTGCAGCAGCAGTACAAATTGTGCTCACGTCACTTGAGGTAAAAGCTAGCTAGTCATCATGACTCATGTCATGATGTCATGATATTTATCAGCCACCCATCACCAGAGCTAAATCCCCGCCATCAACAGTGAAATATCTCCCATTATTAATATACATTTGTAGGTGTGTATTTCACGTATATTGATAGATATCGGTTTAAGTTGGAGAAAACAGCGATTTGAGTTGAAGTGAATGTACTAGCTTCATAGGCTCTCTGCTCTAAGAAGATCTTTGGTGAGAGATGGTATTGATCTTTATGAGAAAAAATATACCAAAACCATGTTGGGTGCCACCCAGGAAAGACTAAGTGGACTTGCAGTCATTAGTATTAATAACAAAGTTGGCCAAGCAATACCATACAATGATGTCATCAGTGACTTTGCCTCCAGAAAAGCTAGGAAGGAACGATTTTGAGGTCATTGTTGTACAATTGTCATTGTTGAACCCTTGCTGTTCTTATGTTTGCTTTCATTATTTAAGTATCTTTATTTTTGATTATATTAATGTTTGTCTATTTTGGTTTTATTTAAAAGATTGCACATTTAATGCACATTTGCAAATAATTTATTTTATATGTTTTGTGACAGTTTGTATTTAGAAGTTTTAATAAAAGAGTGAAGTATTGTAAGTATCGTTTATTTATTTATTTTGTATTAATACATAACCTCACTGTATTCGTTTATAATATTCTCTATAACATTATAGCGTGACATTTGTGTCAATAATCTTCTAGCATAGGTGATTCTGCGTGGTGGGAGGGGGGCCCCCAAATCAAATTCTGCTTAGGGCCCCCAAGAGGCTCGGGCCGGCACTGACTTAAATACATTTCTCAGTTCACATGGACCACTTTTATTACACTTTTATTGTACTTTTCCATACTTTTGGAAACTTGAAAGCAAATGTTCCAATTCATTGTAATTGCATGAAAAAAATAGACCAGTGCATTATTTTCCTGTGTTTCATGGGGGAAAAAAGTCATATGGGTTTGGAATAACATGAGAGTGAGTAAATACTTTCCATTTTAGGGTTAACCATCATTTTAATTGTTGAACTTTTATGAGAATATAAATAAATAAATGGTCTGAAGCCTGTAAATAATCACGGCAATTCATTGACTCATGGCGCTTAAGCGTGGCCACACACAGTTTCAACGTCATTGTGAAATTTGCAGATCAAACGACGGTGATGGGCCTGATTATGGACAATGATGAGACAGCCTACAGAGGAGGTGCGTACCCTGACATGCTGGTGCCAGGAGAACCACCTCTCTCTCAATGTCAAAAAGACAAAGGAGCTTGTGGTGGACTTCAGAAGACTGGACAGAAAGCACACCCCTATCACCATAGATGTGACACCAGTGGAGCGGGTCAACAGCTTTAAATTCCTCTGTGTTCATATCACTGATGACCTAACATGGTCTGTTCACACTGAGGCAGTGGTGACGAATGCTCATCAGTACTCTTCTTCCTCAGGTGAATGAGGAAGATTGGTATGAGCACCAACATCCTCAGATCGTTCTAAACATGCACTGTGGAGAGCATTCTAACTGGCTGCATCACCACCTGGTACGGAAACAGCTCTGCCCTCAACTGCAAAGATCAGCAGAGGGTGGTACATGTCCAACATGTCATCGGAGGTGAGCTTCCCTCCCTCAAGGACATCAACACTAGGCAGTGTATAAGGAAAGCTCTGAGGATCACCAGCGACTCCAGCCATCAGGGCCATGGACTGCTCTCGCTCCTGCCTTCAGTCAGATGGTATCGCAGCCTGCTGGTGCAGGTCCTGCACCAGCAGGCTGTGGGACAGCTTCTACCTGCAGGTCATCAGACAGTTCAACTCAAACTATGAACATAACCACTGCATAACCCCACCCCATCTTCCTGTGCATTGCACTTTGTAAGTTATCAAATTCTTAGATCATGTTACACAGTACTGTAGGCTATTACCGTTCCGCACAGGCATACACAACAACATTGTAGACTGGACAATCATCATTACCATTTGCACTACTGTATACTGCATTGCACATGATTACCCTATCACAGTTGTTATTATGTATTGCTTTATGCACACTGTATATCTCATTATTCTGTATATTCAGTATATTTTATATACTCATATTTATATATTTGTCATTGTGCACTGTACATTGTATATTATCCATACATTAGTACTATGGCTAAGTGTATATCTGTGTATATTGTATATGTAGCACCCTTTTCCCTCTCAGAAATGACGTACATGAGCTCTTAGGGCAGGTACTCGGGTTCGAACTTTGCAGTCTCTCGACTAATTATAAAGGAACTCTCTTAACACCCTTTAACACGATACCCAATTTCCTCTGTTGAACTATACCCATGCATTTTATGTGAATGTGAATTAACACAATGGAAATATTCAGGTTAATCTTCAACCAAACCAATTAGTAAAATTAATGAAATCACTTCAAGTAAACAATTACAGTGTTTATTAAAAAAACAAATATGAATTTAAATGAAATGGTGAAAAATGAAACTAGAAGGATGATAAATAAACAGTAAACTTAACTGTCCATGTTAGAGTGATGTCACAGAAGGGCAATTGGGATATTTTAGTAATACACAATCTCTATGATTAATGTACTTTTAGAATTGTATGACAACCCACAGATGAATATGAATATAACAGTTGAGTATAACCAATGATAAATCAAATGCCTCTCAATATGGTTTTAACACAGAAAATAAATAACAATAAATCGAACGCTTCTTAGGAAAATGCTATGGCAGTTATAAATGGACAGATAAACACGTTAACTGACGTGGGCCCACACACACACGCACGCACGCACGCGCTCGCTTTCCCCTCGTTGCAGGCCTGTATCGTTGCTTGAGTGCGGTACGTTTGGCCACAAAATAAAGAGATTGGCCGCCGCTTCACTCCGAAAAGCCAAATAAACATTAAATGGGATACCTTCAATCCGCAGTAGGCTACTATGAGTCCTCCCGTGTTAGGAAACTCTAATCACTCAGTTTGTCCCTGATATGCGCGTCCTGGCCTCCTTATGATCCCTCGTTGCCAGGGAAACCCTGAACCCCTCGGCGATTCAGGGCGCTACCTGGATGTGCAGTCGTGCAGCTCCTCCTTATCACCGTTATTCACGTTGATAAAGTCCGCTTTAGTATTTAGATACTGAGTCACTACTTCGTTTGTAGTTAAAACTAACTCGTATGGAACTCACACAAGTGTATACAAACTAAAAGATAACTCAGCTTTCTGCTTAGAGCCAGCGAACCCTTGCTAAACAAAATCTCTGCTGAATATAAATAATCAGAAATAAAATCAACCAATCCTGGTTGGATTATTCAAGATTCTCTCACACATACAGTACGGCGCGTTTCGACACACACCTTCATCCATCCCTCCTCTCTCCTTTCTCCTTTCTTTTTTTTTTTTCCTTTCCCAACTTCCAAGAACCAATCATACTTTGCATAGGTCCGACGGGCTTCGTAAATTATGCGCAAATGAATAAAGGACAAACTTTTTTGTAAAACCCACGTTTTGCACATGTACATTACAACCAAACTCTACCACAGAACGATGCCCTTAAAGGCGCAGATCCCATTTACACATCGTAAAGAAATATAAACTTAGTTCCCAAGAAACATTATTAGAAAGGGTCTTAAATACTCCCGCTTAACTTTTAGGGGAAAATCACCAGGGTTACATATATTATCCATACATTAATACTATGTATAAGTGTATATCTGTGTATATTGTATATGTAAATATTGTTCATACTGAAAATGTGTCTATTGTGTTTTTTGTGGTCTGATATTTCTCCACACTGCATAACTTGTGAGCATCCACTCCAGATTTTCACACCTGTACACTTGTGGATATGGTGTTATGACAATAAAGGGATTTGATTTGATTAAGTGACGCCTATAGGGAACCACGTCATGGGCTCTATATTTTCTTACTTTAATGCACAGATTTTGTTTTAAGCCTGTGTTGGTTACTAGCCAAAGTGAGGACTTGAGAAATGCATTGTGAAACAGGCCCGTTGGTGCTTCATCGAGGCTCTGTCAAACTATTCAGTGTCTGAAATGAGCCATGTGAACCATGAGGCTCTGGCTCTTGTCCTAAGAAGAAGGATTGAGGATGGTCACCGGACATGTGTTTCTCTTATGCACCGTTTTCGCCATCAAACCATGCTTCTTGATCTGGTGCAAGGCCTAGTTCGGCACCGTTACGCGTCACACAGGTCGTTTTCCATCAGGAAACACTGGTTTGGAGGTTTTCCATCGCAGGAACAGTGGAAAAGCTAGGTACTTGTGTAAAAAGTGTGCTACCAAGCTCTGTTACCATAGAAACTGATCTGCTCTCTGCGTATGGGCATTCCAACGGAACAGTTGTGTCGCCATAAAGTGATAACGACAGACGCCTCCTCTGTGGGTCAGAGTGATGTGTATGAAAAAACCATCCAGCTCAGGGAGTATGGATGGTTCAGTGGCAGAATTGGCAAGATGCTGGCAGTGCTGTTGGCATTGAGGTTCTTCCCATTGGAATTCCGGGGCAGTCATGTCTTTACCCGGTCTGAGAATAGACATTACATCCTCAGATTGTAGAGCAAATCTAGGGAGGTTTGGCAGAGCGGAAGTGGATCTGTTCACGTTGATCGAGAAATCACACTGTCCCCTTGGTTTTCACTCTTGCCCCCGGATTCACTGGGCATCGATTCGCTGGAACATCAGTGGCCGACCGCCCATCTTTACGTTTTCCACTGATCAACCTATTGCACTCAGTTCTGCAGATGATTCGGGAGGATTGTGTTCGGCTTCTGTTAGTGGCACCGTATTGTCCATATCAAGTGTGGTTTTCGACTCTGGTCTCTCTCCTGATTCTGTCTCGAGAATTCTTCGTGAAATTCCAGTCAGAATGGACATGCTGTCTCAGGTGCAGGGCAGCATTTGGCACCCCTGCCCGAGTTATGGAAATTGTGGTTTGGCCACACAACGGGCCCTCTTTTTAATTATTGTTTATCCCCCGCCATGGTTGATACCATATTAAATGCTAAAGCTCCATCAACAAGAAGTTTTTGTACGTTTTAATGGTGTATTTTCACCTCTTGGTTCGCAGCATGGAATGTGAATCCAGTCCACTCCATGGAATGAGGATCCAGTTGGTTCAGTGCTGGATTCTATTTCAAGAACATATTAGGGCTGGGGTTATCCCAGCAATGCTTTAAGTTTATGTGATTGCTATAGAAGCTGAGCATGCACTGGTGAATAGAGTTTCTATAAGAATACATTCTCTTTTATCTTGTTTTATGCAAGGAGTATGCAGGCTTAGACCTTTTTCGTCCGGTCCACATCCCTTTATGGGATTTATCTATGGTGTTAGAGTCGCTCCTGGCTGCTCCGTGCGAGCCTTTAACATCACTATCTGATAACTTTCTGACTATTAAAATGGACATGTTATTATTTTTGGCATTGTGTAAGAGGGTTGGTGATTTGCATGCCCTGTTGATCAATCCTTTGTTCATGGATTTTGTGCGAGGGTTAACTAAGGTCATGCTGAGACCTTGTTTGGGATATTCGCCAAGTAATTTCTACATCCTTTTGCTCACAGATTGTTAATTAATTTTCTCCACCATCATTTCAGTCAGAAGAGCATAAGAGGCTACATATGCTATTCCCAGTATGGGCTCTGTTGGTTTATATTGACCGTACTTGCCAATGGCATAATTCAGAGCAGTTGTTTGTGTGCTTTTGTGGCTTCAACAAGGGTGTTTCTGTGTCCAAGCAAAGGCTGTCTCATTGGATTGTGGATGCAATTTAAAATGCTTACGAGATGGGTGGTTTGCCTTCACCTCTGGTTATTCGAGTCCATTCTATGAGGAGCATGGCATCCTCATGGGCACAGACTAGAGTTGCATCCTTGGAAGACATCTGCATGGCGGCAGGATGGTCCTCTCCACATTATTTTGTTAGATTTTATAATTTGGATGAGAGTTTGACTCCTGCTTCCCAAGTTCTTTATGTTGGAACAAGAGAGGTTTATATTTATTTAGCTTACTTGTGCTGCTATAACATAAGGTAAAATTCATGACCAAGACATTTTATGTTTCTCGTGAAAGCAGAACAGCCCTGTCCAAAGTTATCAATCTAATCAGTATAGTATATACTGATACCATCACTACTGACACCATTATCTAATTCAATTTATCCTCATACTCCTGGGACCCTCATTTTAAATGTTTGCAATCAATTATTTTAGCACCACCATCAAATAACACATGACCTCCGAACCAAGTAAAATATTAAGGACTAATTACCAATGGCTATTACCAGTGGCCCAATATAAATCACATCATCCCTCTTAAACTTGCTTTGGAGATAATTCATCTTCTGAGATTTAAAAATGCCTTGAGAATATTTATTGACTTGAGTGTGGAGTGGTTTCCCCCCACATACTGTTCTGCTCTGAAAGGTCATTCTCCAGCCAGGGACAAAGTTCCCATATGAACCAGGGCTTGCTAACTGAGCTGCCGACAAGACACTGTGTGGTAATAAACTACTGTATATACTGATGGCAACTCTGTTTTATGAGGTTCTTATCACATCCCTGTGGCTTTTACTCTCTCTGGATCACATCCTGTTCTGTCCTCAGCTCTGGTTGTGCTCATGATTGTGTTTTCATTTCTTCTGTGAGGCTTTATGTAGGCTTTATCATGTAAGGCTTCTGTACTGTGGCATCTGGAGAGCACATTTTACCATATTGGAGGTAAAATGAGACTTCTAGCTCTCTTCTTATGCCTTGATGTCCATTATGTATAGTCTATGTGTGTGCCAACTGATGAATTCGATTTTTGCTCTTCATATATCATAAAGCTCCAACGGAAGAACACAATCTGAGCTGTTTATTTATATGCACACTTTTCAAAAGGTTCAGCCAGGTACAAGAGATGTAAGTGCAGCATTGGCTAGATATAGAGAACAGAGAGAGAGAGAGAGAGAGAGAGAACAAAAAGCTATGCTGGATGAAATTAACTTTTTTTTTTCTTCCTTTTATTAATTACAGGTTGCTGAGCTGAGCTGGATAAAAGAATATTCATCTTTTTTTGTGTTGCACAAACAAGACATAACATCAGAATTGCACAGGAATGATGTGTTGTAAGCTGATTGGAATATGTCCTCACAAGGATAATAAAAACTGTGAGGATATTGTGCATTGCTGTCCACAATACCTGTATTGGATGGGAATTGCATGCTGGTTAAACCTGTCTTTTCAGATGAGAGCCGACCCTCCTTTTAATGCATAACTCAGGTATTTAGTGACCCGGGACCACATTCCACCCACTGTAGCTTATCCATTATTTGAACCTTTCTCTTATCTCTGTAAATAGTGTAAAAAAGAAAAATTGCAAATAAATAAAGAAATGTATTATAACTACTTAATTACCAAAAGTGTATTGGCTCATTAAAGACTTGAGATATGTAATAGTGTCTTTTGTTTTGCACTTCCATAAATCATATTTTATTGATGATTTAATATCTGAATAAGTTACTATCACAAAATATATAATTATTTATTGATTATGTGTAACACATTAACATTATGAATTACTATTGTAATTTGGGTGTACTACTGAGTTGCCTGAGAAAATATATGTGTTGCCTATGTGTAGCTTATGTGTATATCATGTGTTGTGTGTAGCTCAATATGTGTTTGACAGCCAGATCCGTCTCATGAAATTGCAGTGTTGAAGTAATGAATCCTCTTCTAGATTTGTTGCATCATCTCTTTGATGTATGAAAAATAAACATCAAAATATATCAGAATATATTCTACTCTTTGTTCTAATTGTTAGAACTCTATGTTCTAATTGTATTGAAAATGTTTTGAAAATGTCTTGCAATTTTGTAGATCCATTTGTGGTAGATATACATGCAGGGTCACTAAAGACCCAATGAATGTTTGGCGAAACACCCATTCATTTAAGTGTCGATAACTATACTAAATAATGTCTTAACGAGGAGAAAAATTAAATAAAAAAAGGTTTGTGTGGGTTAGGGTTGGGGTTAGCGGATAGAAAAAACCTTAGCTCAATAAAAATACAAATAGTAGTCTTTTGAAATTACCCACAAAGACAGAAAAACAAGGGTGTGTGTAAATGTACAGTATTTGTATGCACGAGTGAGCTGTGTACATGTCAGTTGTGTTTATATCCATTCACAAAATGACTGGGCGACAAGAGATGAGCACAGATATCTAGGCTGTTTTCCTCAGCTGAAATTGCAGGGTGATGGCACTTCTCTTGCTGCACTAATTCTGGAAATTTGTCTGGCGCATGTGTGAC
Organism: Xyrauchen texanus; assembly: GCF_025860055.1. Lineage (NCBI taxonomy): Eukaryota > Metazoa > Chordata > Actinopteri > Cypriniformes > Catostomidae > Xyrauchen > Xyrauchen texanus. Next base: position 41,451,929 of record NC_068276.1, read on the forward strand.
AGCTGTTGAGGTCACAGAGGCTTTGGATGAAAGCTGCCTGTCTGTTCTTTACATACACCTCTTCATCACGTTACTGCCTCTACCGTCAGTGATCAACGCTCATAAACTCTTTTGTGCGTCAGGGTGTCTGCTGCCTGCACACTATCTCAAGTATCCTGCATTGAAGTGCTGAAATTAGCTAGCAGATCAATACCATTAGTTCTGATAGATTGCTGAAGATCATGCCCTTCAACACAAGAGCTCTTTGATGTGTCTGGTAGTTTGGCCAAACCCGTAAACACTTTTCCCTCCTAAATAATCAACTGATTTCCACGCCAATCCATAAAAGCAGTGTGTTTTGTGCAACATCTCAAAAAAATTACTTGAGCAGTGAAGGTGCACACATGTGTCCATGTGTAATTTTCAGAATGGCTCATTTCTATGTGATCCTGCTACATGTGCTATGCATTAATATTTACAGGTATTTTTAAAGTGTCATTTCTGTTGACATAGACATGTAGTGCATCACGGCACAAGGAACACATTTTGCACTATAATATCATTCCATAATGGTTCCATTCAAGCTCATGTAAGTGAGTGTGAAGGAGTCAGAATGGCAGAGAATATATCATGGCTCATGACCACGTATTGTGGCAGCACTTTGTGAAATTGTCAAGGAAATGTTTATATTCTACAGAATCATACAGCTATTATGGTCCTTTCACTCTGCCAGTCTGGGCTTTTACATTTACATTTACATTTATGCATTTGGCAGACGCTTTTATCCAAAGCGACTTACAGTGCACTTATTACAGGGACAATCCCCCCGGAGCAACCTGGAGTTAAGTGCCTTGCTCAAGGACACAATGGTGGTGACTGTGGGGCTCGAACCAGCATCCTTCTGATTACCAGAAAACCAGTTATGTGCTTTAGACCACTACACCACCACCACCATGTTTCATTTTCTGTCTTTGTGTGAGCAGTTGGTCCCATGTTTCGTGTTCGGAGCATTCATATTCGGTTTCGGTTGGTGTCGGGATCCGGACATGCTTGGTCTGTGTTCTGTCTGTCATTGGTGTGAGTGCATTGTGCTTATGTCATCTTTGCGGCATGCACTCAAGTCAATAGTTATGTCTGTCTCTCGTGACCACAGACGCGTTTCGCATTATGCTCACGTTGCACTAAACTCCTGGGTCGTGAGCTGTATTCACGTTGTGCTGAAGTTTAGTCACTTCACTCTGAGGTGTTAGGTTTATGTGTGGCATGTTGCCAGTTGTCTTGGTAATATGCACTCATGCCATTCGGGTTTATGTGTCTTGTGAGAGCAGGTGGCTTTGTTTTGTTTCTGTATTGCCATGTGTATCTCAGTCTTGCGTAATACCCACCCCCTTGTTTGCTTATTATTAGTACATTAGTCGTTAGTCATAGTCTGCACTGTTTGTTAACTCATTTTATTTCTCTCCTTATTTTAGTCTATTAGTGTGTACTGTCCTGTGCCAGTTCGTCTTGTTTCATGTTTCATGTTGGTCTCTAGTTGGTCCAGTTTCCCGTCTATCGGTCCTGGACACAGCTCGTCTGTCCCCAGCTCAGCTTCAGTGTGTTTCCAGCCTTGAGTGTTTTCCTCTACGAGGTAGTTTTTGTTAGCCTTGTTTTTTGTTAATAAATTCCCTTTTACTCTGCATTTGGGTCCTGCCTCTGCTTCAGCCCGTGACAACAGCAGCATTTGAATCGTGATCAAAAGAAAGGGTAATGACGAGAGAGGGGTAGAGCTAGGTGCAAAATGCCCTCAAGGAAAAAGCAATGAAATGCAAGATTACAGAAAATGTTCTCGACTGATGGGGATCTCAGCTCTTTAGCCATATGGAGTGGGGGGGAAAAAAGCACTGGACATCAGATTAATTAGCTTGCAACCTTAACGAGCATATCTTTTTGAAGATAAATTCAAAGACTAAATGGATAGAATCACTATCATCAAGATAGCGATAGAGGCCAGATAATCATTCCATTTCAGAGATGTCTGTACAAAGCAATTTGCTAATTATTTTGATTTGGCCCCAATGTAAGGTAAAAGGATTCACATACTTTACACAACCAATATATAGCCCTCTTTGGACCTTGCTCTGGGAGATGTCTGGCTGTGCAGATACTGATTAGACCCTCTAGGATTGTGCCTCATTCGTTTGGGGTATATGTATTTTGAAATCTTGTGTCATTGTTTGCAGTTTTAAACTGGATGTTGTTGGGAGTATAACAGGTTTTAAACTGTTATAAATATTACACTTTTTAAACACGTTTTAAAAGTATCTCACACTCTCTAAAGTTATTTTCGTTGTTGTTGTTTGTTTGTTTTTGGTACTCATTACATTATATACTGTCTTGCATAATAACAATAAATAAATGAAGAAAAATAATATATGAATGCTTATATTGTGATAAATACATTGAGTGGTACATAATTGCATTGTACTAATTGCACTTTAATGAACAGAAATAGTCAAACAGCTGGTTGCCTTTTTTAATCATATACTGATATGCACTTTTGTGAGCAGATTATTCAGCATTTTAAGATTGCAATAACATAAAACATTCTGTGTTAACAACTCTACTAAAAAATAAATCTATCTAGGTCGATGCATGTCTTGCTGTCAAATGGTAAGATTATTATGATTATCTCAATATGGCAACAAACATTGAGAGAAAAACATAATCCTGTATGTCACATATGACATTGTCTTCTTACCACCAAACATCTGCAGAATGACCATCTGTTTGCATCTGTCAGACAAAGTAATAGTTAGCTTAAAATCCATGTCGCTGTCAATACAAGGACATCGTGCTCTCCCTTTAGACCAGGGGTTCTCAACGGGGGCACTCAAAGCATACCAGGGGGCGTTGTGTGTAAATTAGTAGAATAGGGGGTGTTAGGTTTCCAATGGGGCCGTTTATCAGTCATAATAATCAAATATATCATCATTGCAGTACAACGTTTGTCTAGACTTTGACTGTATCAGTTGGTTCTCAATTATTCAGGTTGGAACGCATTTGTACTGTGGTTCATCTGATTTTGAAGTCTAATGACGCATCTGGGGGTATCTGGTTTAGCAGCGTAAAATACACAGCTGGAGGCACAACATCGGCTTATGCATCTACAGTGAGGAAAATAAGTATTTGAACACCCTGCTATTTTGCAAGTTCTCCCACTTAGAAATCATGGAGGGGTCTAAAATTGTCATCGTAGGTGCATGTCCACTGTGAGAGACATAATCTAAAAAAAAAAATCCAGAAATCACAATGTATGATTTTTTAACTATTTATTTGTATGATACAGCTGCAAATAAGTATTTGAACACCTGTCTATCAGCTAGAATTCTGACCCTCAAAGACCTGTTAGTCTGCCTTTAAAATGTCCACCTCCACTCCATTTATTATCCTAAATTAGATGCACCTATTTGAGGTCGTTAGGTGCATAAAGACACCTGTCCACCCCATACAATCAGTAAGAATCCAACTACTAACATGGCCAAGACCAAAGAGCTGTCCAAAGACACTAGAGACAAAATTGTACACCTCCACAAGGCTGGAAAGGGCTACGGGGAAATTGCCAAGCAGCTTGGTGAAAAAAGGTCCACTGTTGGAGCAATCATTAGAAAATGGAAGAAGCTAAACATGACTGTCAATCTCCCTCGGACTGGGGCTCCATGCAAGATCTCACCTCGTGTGGTCTCAATGATCCTAAGAAAGGTGAGAAATCAACCCAGAACTACACGGGAGGAGCTGGTCAATGACCTGAAAAGAGCTGGGACCACCGTTTCCAAGGTTACTGTTGGTAATACACTAAGACGTCATGGTTTGAAATCATGCATGGCACGGAAGGTTCCCCTGCTTAAACCAGCACATGTCAAGGCCCGTCTTAAGTTTGCCAATGACCATTTGGATGATCCAGAGGAGTCATGGGAGAAAGTCATGTGGTCAGATGAGACCAAAATAGAACTTTTTGGTCATAATTCCACTAACCGTGTTTGGAGGAAGAAGAATGTTGAGTACCATCCCAAGAACACCATCCCTACTGTGAAGCATGGGGGTTGTAGCATCATGCTTTGGGGGTGTTTTTCTGCACATGGGACAGGGCTGACTGCACTGTATTAAGGAGAGGATGACCGGGGCCATGTATTGCGAGATTTTGGGGAACAACCTCCTTCCCTCAGTTAGAGCATTGAAGATGGGTCGAGGGTGGGTCTTCCAACATGACAATGACCCGAAGCACACAGCCAGGATAACCAAGGAGTGGCTCTGTAAGAAGCATATCAAGGTTCTGGCGTGGCCTAGCCAGTCTCCAGACCTAAACCCAATAGAGAATCTTTGGAGGGAGCTCAAACTCCATGTTTCTCAGCGACAGCCCAGAAACCTGACTGATCTAGAGAAGCTCTGTGTGGAGGAGTGGGCCAAACTCCCTCCTGCAGTGTGTGCAAACCTGGTGAAAAACTACAGGAAACGTTTGACCTCTGTAATTGCAAACAAAGGCTACTGTACCAAATATTAACATTGATTTTCTCAGGTGTTCAAATACTTATTTGCAGCTGTATCATACAAATAAATAGTTAAAAAATCATACATTGTGATTTCTGGATTTTTTTTTTAGATTATGTCTCTCACAGTGGACATGCACCTACGATGACAATTTCAGACCCCTCCATGATTTGCAAGTGGGAGAACTTGCAAAATAGCAGGGTGTTCAAATAATTATTTTCCTCACTGTATATGGCTCTGTAGATGGTTACGGCCAGGGCTTAATTTGTGCCGGAACAAGCCAGATCCGGATCCGGTACCTCCGAATTTAGATCCGGCACCTGTTTTGGTAGATCCCCCATCTCATGCGGCACTGAAAGACATTCATGCTGACCTGTAGCCTACATATGTTTCATGAAAAATAATGATATGTCATCAATAACTTGCTATATACCTTTTAAATGTATAATAATAATAGTAAAAGTAAGAAATGTTGCTATATGCTGTATGAAGTCCATGCCATGTTTTAGAGGTGACCAATTAAATTTGTACCACTATAACTATTCCTATTTCCATGGTAATAAACGACTTCTCTTCTGTAATTGGTAGATTTTTTAATTGGAGATGCGGAACGATGGCGAAAAGACATCTTCATTTACTGGATTATTTTAGATAGGGCCCAATGTCTGAAACCAAACAGGCAAGAGTAATTATAGATCAACATTGCGGTCAACACAGTTCAGATTTCAAGTGCAGAGTATGAGAGGGTTTTTTCTCAAATTAACTTAATTTGCAATGCCAACAGAGCATCACTTCACACCTCCACAATTTCATCGCTTCTATTTCTCTGCCTTGTTGGACCCCCACTATCTCAGTTTAACCCTATTCCATACGTGAGGTCATGGATTTCAAAAGGACACAGGACCATAAAAGACACCAGAAGCAAAGCACGAAATAGAGAGACATGGTCTATTTTAAACAACTAAAAGGAAAGGTAAGAGCCGCATTATCTTAATTTACTGTGGCATTGCTTGTGTTGGATATAATTGTTTATTATTTTTTGGGTTGATTGTCATGTGCACGCTGTAATAAAATCAACTGATGCAAGCTGTTAATCACTTGAGTTGGTCAGCTAATGTGATTGCTCAAATGTTCTGTTATAATATATATAAATATATATTTAAAAGTAAATAGTGACTCAGGCAAACATTCTGTCTAATATCTCCTTATTGTGTTGCATGGAAGAAATAAGTTAGTTCGGATTTGGAACAACATGATGGTGAATGATGACAGAATTTCCATTAATAATAATTCTGTAGAACATGTTCAATGTGTATTATGTAATGGAATACAGGGTAGTATTGTGGGCTGTTACCCCACAACAGCCTCATCACCATCAATGGAGCACCGGTAGAGAGAGTCAGCAGTTTCAAGTTCCTCGGTGTCCACATCACTGAAGAACTCACATGGTCCGTCCACACTGAGGCCGTTGTGAAGAAGGCTCACCAGCGCCTCTTCTTCCTGAGATGGCTGAGGAAGTTTGGAATGAACCAACACATCCTCACACGGTTCTACACCAGCACTGTAGAGAGCATCCTGACTGGCTGCATCACTGCCTGGTACGGCAATAGCACCGCCCTCAACGGCAAAGCCCTGCAAAGGGTGGTGCGAACTGCCAGAAACATCATCGGAGGTGAGCTTCCCTCCCTCCAGGACATATACACTAGGCGGTGTGTGAAAAAAGCTCGGAGGATCATCAGAGACTCCAGCCACCCGAGTCATGGTCTGTTCTCACTGCTACCATCAGGCAGGCGGTATCGCAGCATCAATACCCGCACCAGCCGACTACATGACAGCTTCTTCCCCCAAGCAGTCAGACTGTTGAACACTTGATCTATCACGATCAATAATTAGCACTGCACTTTATTCATCTATAATCTCACACTGGACTGTCAACATATTCTCCTCAATATACTACTTCATATATATATATATTTCATATACTCTTACTTATTGTATTGTACATTGTGTATTGTATATTGTGTGTATGGTTTACTGTACATTGTATATAATTATTGTGTTGTGTAAGTATGTGTACATTTGATTTGTAAATTGTTTTGTGTAAGTATGTTGTTTACTGTAATTGGTATATGTCTCGTAACTGTCATGACTGCTATGTTGCTCGGAACTGCACACAAGACTTTCACCTACTGTTGCACTTGTGTATATGGTAGTGTGACAATACAGTGATTTGATTTTGATTTTGAGTAAACATCTATTATGTCATATGTGAAAGTAACTACTTGAGTAATCTTCTAATTGAATACTTTCTTACTCTTACTCAAGTAATTATTTAAGTTAGTAATTTTTATTCTACTTGAGTAATTATTTTTGTAAGTAATTTTACTTTTACACAAAAAAAATATGCATTTTTACATTGACAAAAAAAAAAACATTGTTTAGTGTGTTTTTTAAGCTATTTGAATTATGGGGACACTAGAAATGTTATCATAAACCACATTTATATCATAATACCCCTGTGTGGCAGGGCGGAGGGCGGGGCCGGGTCGTGATCCTATGCACCCGGTCCCATATTAGGCTAATTATGCCTCCGTGAGGTTTAAAGGCTGACTGCAGGGGTTCGTGCGGGAGAGAGAGACTGTTAGCAGACATGTCCGTCGTGTGTGTTTGTGTCTTCTTTTAAGTTTATCATTAAACTATCATTTGGGGGCAGTGGTGGCTCAGCGGTTAAGGCTCTGGGTTACTGATCAGAAGGTCGTGGGTTCAAGCCCCAACACCACCAAGACACCACTGTTGGGCCCTTGAGCAAGGCCCTTGAACCTATCTGCTCCAGGGGCCGTATCATGGCTGACCCTGCACTCTGACCCCAGCTTAGCTGGGATATGTGAAAAATAAATAATTTCACCATGTATATGCAGAAATGTATGTATAATGTGTGACAATTGGTCAAATTAAATTAAATTAAATTAAATTAAATTAAATTAAATTATTAAATTAATTAAATTAAATTATATCGTCAAGTCGGTTCTCACCTCCTCCTTTCCATTGATCCCTTTACACCCTGTAATTATCAGTTTGTAACCTAAACAATGTCGTCATAAATCACCCAAACCCACCCACACACACACACACAGCAGTTTTTAGTAGACAGATTTTCTAACTGTTATATCAACTGTAAGTTATATCATGGACTGTCACTTTTTAAAATGAAAAGTACTTACATCTGTGAAAAGGAACAGTGAATGATCCTTTTCTTTAAAGCAAGTCATCAAATGGTATCTGGGAAAAAAGGGGAAAAGCTCAGGCCTCTGCACAGATAGAAGAACATATATGATTTCTTCTGTGATAATAGGGATGACCTCAGTCAAAAATAATTATTTTTACAGTTACTGTTTGGACATTCACATTCATGTTCTTCAGACATCGTTTGCAAGCAGTGCTGTTCTATTTCTCAGAGAGAGAGCATATATGATTTCAATAGGTATGCAAATCTGAATGCCGGTGCACATTCAGATATTTATTCTGTCATATACAGTGATAATGTTCTGTCTTCTGTGATAATAGGGATGACCTCAGTCAAAAATAATTATTTTTACAGTTACTGTTTGGACATTCACATTCATGTTCTTCAGACATCGTTTGCAAGCAGTGCTGTTCTATTTCTCAGAGAGAGAGCATATATGATTTCAATAGGTATGCAAATCTGAATGCCGGTGCACATTCAGATATTTATTCTGTCATATACAGTATGAATCAAAAAATACAGAAAGCCCGTAAATTTAGACCATGTCCACAATACTACATTAGCATTTTGAAAATGATTTCCATTATCATATACTTTGGAAAAAGTATAGTGGCTGCATTCAAACCATTTTGGGCAACTGTCTCGCTTAACCGACATCATGTTTTAAATGAAGAGGACTGGAAAATGGTCACAGAACAGTTTGAAAAGCACCTTATTTTCATCCTACCTTCACATACATCATCAGAAGGCAGGCAGCATTTTAAGATTTTTTTTTATACATCCGTTGTGAACATAAATGGGGATTCAGACAATAGCCTTGTACACGAAAATCTGTAGTTTGCCAAGTTGTGTCCCTTTGCAAACCTATTAAAATGGTCTCTAGAAAGCGATAACATTGCTCGCAGATGTAAATTTTTTATAATTGTGTTAGTGTTAAGCCCAAAAGAAACTTTCCTACCAAATATCACGACTACATGGTGATTCAAAATCAAATCTCCACTAGCTAAATATCTAGTAACTAATTTTACAGTGAAGTTTACATGAGGGAAAAACACGTAAATATACAAACCCATTCAAAATAAAGAATAGGCATGAATTGCCTCAACAACACACATTTTGAGCCAGTCCGAAAGTGGTTCACAAGAACCAGCATGGAGTCTTTCTGTTAATTACACACAAATCATTTTTGTGTGAAATAATAAAAAAGAAAAAAAAATGTTGATGTTTAGAGAGAGATGAAGTCAAAAAATCAATGGCAGCCACACAGTGAAGCCTGAGGCAATCGATTACTTACCTTTGTTTTATAGTATTAAAAATATTATATAAGATAATAAATACCAGAAATATATCAGCAAACTCCCATTATGTTCTTGTTCTTTTTTTCTCTCTCTGCCTTTTCAGAGTGTAAAATAATCTCCAGTCATTGGTCAGTTTTGTTCACGCTTAATTTTACAGTATTTTTGATTTACAAAAATGCTGTATTTTAATACCACTCAAGAGTATATTTACCCACAAAGCAACTGTGAAATACAGTAGCATACTGTGCAATCACTCTACAGTAATAAACTATTCATAATACAGTAAAAAAAAAACTGCCAGATTTACAGAAATTGCGTAGTGTTTAAAACGTGTAATACTATACAAAATTTGTTTTTTATTGTTCATTATATTTATTTAAAATGTTGTATTTGTTAAAATTAATTAACTACATTTATTGACAATGTACATTACATGCGCAGCACTTATTAGTCTTAGTTAATGTTAATTTCAACATATACCAATCCATTTTAAAAAATCAGAAGTAGTAGGCCTATATGTTAAGATTATGTAATGTGTTATGAACACATATTAAACTAACAATGAACAATTGTATTTTTATAAACTAAGATTGAGCACGATAATTAAATGTTGTTAAAATATTGCTGGTTGTTAGTTCATGCTATCTAATGTATGTACTAACAAGTAGACACTTAACATCTACAACTTTGTCATAAAACTGTTACCTTAAAATGAGATGAAGATGACACAAATAGCAGACATATACGGATCGAGATGTAATGTACTGAAATGGAACAATGCAGGGATTAACATGTCCCAGAATATGTGTCTCTTGCTGAGTAATTAAATAGTGCCAATTCAGGAGATTTCAGCATTAGATGAACAGATTGTAAATTAAAATCTTATTTTTGTTTTATAGACATCTTCAGAGTGACTACTCACACTTTAAACTCTTTCAAAATAATTAAAAACAAGGCCATATGGATTAGCACAGAACAGTTTTTTCACAGTGACACAGTAGGGAAAACAAAGATACATTTTTCATAAACTTCTTGCTGGGAGGACACTTCCACTTCTTCACCACAAGGCACATCTTAGCTACAACTCATCTCATACTGTACTTTTGTGATTTACATCCAAAACTCCCCAGCCAATATTTTGCCATTTATAGTAATTACATTTTGCATTTCTCTATGTTACTTTTGAGACTGATTTATTTCAAGGAATTGTTCACCCAAAATGATAACTCTCTCATCATGTACTCACTCATATAGTGTCTCAAACAGGGGTGGAAAGAGTACTGAAAAATAATACTCAAGTACAAGTACTGTTACTTCTTATAAAATTTAGTTTGAGTAGAGTAAAAGTACCTGTCCTAAAAACTAATCGAGTAAGAGTAAAAGAGCAGCTCATTTAAAAGTACTCATGAGTAGTTAGTATTGAGTACTGAGTTGCGAAAGCTATGCCCCTTTAAAATAAAATTGTATGCTGCAATTTAACAATGTAGCACACATACACTAATTCATGGCTGTTTGCCAGAAAGAGTAAAAAATATAGTTATTTTATAGGTGTTTGTGATTGACAGGTTTTAAAATAAATCACTTATCTATGATACTGTAAACACTAGAATAATCTGATATTAAAAATAAATAAAAGGGTGACATGATTATAGAAATGAAAAGATGTTTCAATATCATAATGTTTGAAACAATTACATTAAAATCAGTTTATGTGCAGGATCTAAATGTCCCTTAATGCCAACTGAGAGAGTTATTGTTATGCATAAAACATGTTCAAAACAATGCAAGGAATGCAAAAAAAAAAAAAGGCAGTGTCACTTGGCACAATAGAGGTGGTAGATCAGTTGTTTGGTACAGGGGCCACATTGGGCTTTAAAGGGATAGTTCACACAAAAATATAAATTCTCTCATTATTTAGTTACCCTTATGCCATCCCGGATGTGTATGGCTTTCTTTCATCAGCAGAAAACTAATTAAGATTTTTAGAAGAATATTTCAGCTCTTTTGATCCATACAATGCAAGTGAATGTGTGCCAAAATTTGTAAGCTCCAAAAATCAATCAATCAATCAATACATTTTATTTCTATAGCACATTTAAAACAACACATGTTGACCAAAGTGCTTCACATTATAGCAAAAACAGATCATATAAATACATAATATATAAAATATATAAAAAAAATACGTAAAATAAGAAATCACATCCTCCATTTGAGATACAATGTTCCACATTGATTTAGTTCTTGTATCTTTTAAGCCCAGAAATAGTTCTCATTCTAATGCATGATGCACAATGTTCTGAAGTTTGTGGCTGGTGGAATGTTCTACCTGAATTATTGCTCTAAAAAAGGTTGGTACTTTTCTTGATAAAGGGTAAGCATAATTATAAAATATTTTAGCATCTCTACTTTCCTGGTAATTTATTATACAAATGAACACAATCTCTACATCAGGGGTCGGTATTATAAAAAAACTTTATTATAATTATTATATTACATTAATACTTTTAAAGCTAAGTTATTCGGCCAAAAGTAGTGAGTGGTTTTCTCGTTTCCTTGTTATTGTTGTTTGCTTAAAAGCCTTGATATGACATAGCCTACAATACTCTATTCGGTTACATGTACACTTCAAATCCAACATTTGATATGTCCAACAACACACAACTGCGTTTACATTAATACCTCATCAAGAAGGGCATTGGTGGAATTATAAAGTGTATTTGATTATTTAGGCGCGTTTCCGCATTAGCGCACAAACGTTATCCACTTGTCACTCAAACAGCACGTGCCGACAGATGTCAGGAAATAAAAAGTCAGTCTTTTATATTTCATCTAGATCAACCAACCAGTGGTTGTCTTGCTATCGTGATTGATGTAATGAACACCCCTGGTTTAGATGTAGATCATAGGCTAAGTGTAGAAAATTACTCAAAAGTTTATCATAGATATCGAGGACATCTCTCTCTCTCTCTCTCTCTTTTCAGATAAACATCAAGATTGTTTTATCGCCCATCCCTATTGAATCTATTAAGCAGAAATATGAAACTTACCTAGATACTGTATGTTTCTTCAAATTAGAGGCAGGATCAATGATGATATCTGGCTTGAGCAAGTTAAACTCACATGACAAAGTCAAGCAATTGGCCTTTTTCACTGTGAAAAACCCTTCCAGGTGCAGCGATTCAGGTGTTGAACAGTGCTTGGGGCATCCATAACAAATGGTGCCGCTAAAGTTTTTTTTACATGTGATTTAATGGGAGTCACGAGACTCACCCTAGCCAATCATGTTGATGGATAAAAATTTAATAAGGACAGGGAAGTAGCGAGCACAGACGGTGGGAAAATATTGCAGTAAAAGTAGTTACAGCACTTAAAATGTACTCAAGTAAAAGTATACAAATTTTAAACTACTTAAAAAAAAAAGTACAAAGCCATGGTCTCAAACTTGTATGACTTTCTTTTCTCTGCAGAACACAAACAGATATTTTTGAAGGATTTACAGTCAAATGTCTGTTTCCATACAATGCAAGTCAGTGGGGTTCAAAACTTTCAAGATCCAAAAAGGACGTAAAAGCAGCATAAAGGTAATCCATACAACTCATATTGTTTAATCCATGTCTTCTGAAGAAATATGATCAGTTTTGGGTGAGAAACAGACCAAAATGTAACTCATTCAAAATACTGTAAATCTTTACTCCTGCAGTCCCGGTGGTGTGATGATTTGAAGCTCAATTATACGTCCTTACGCTTGAGGCAGGCGCAGAGCTACCTTTATGTTCTTTTTGGAGCTTGGAAGTTTTGGACCCCATTAGTTTGCATTGTTTGGATATAAACACATCATACATCCATGTTCCACAGTG